>NW_019394370.1:0-155539 GCF_000612105.2 Orussus abietinus | reverse complement strand
TACCCTGTCGTTGCAGTCCTACGTGTCCGATCGAGGTGTTGGGCACAGAGTTCGATTTTAATGGGTGGCGCTACAATCCCGTAGTTTCGCCGACCGTTTCACACATCCCGAACGCGCTTTTCCGCCTCGCCGAACGCAAACCATTTTTCCCTCGTAACAACTGAACTCCGGAAAATGTTTAAAACCGCGTTCCTACAGTTATGAGCTAAATAACACGGCAAGCCGTCGTATCGTGCCAGCGGATTCCGCCCCGCGCTTCTACGCGAACGGTCAGAGGTTGTCAACTATGAAAGGTAATCATTTATAAGCTCATCCCTTTTCCCCGGGATAGCTACATAAACCGTTAGAAATTGCAACATTTACTCCCGAAAAAATGTCGACGAATCTCTGAAATACAGTAGACTCCCGTATAACGTGGTTAATGCGTTACGCGCTATATGAATTCCCACTATACCCTCTTAAAGGAAAAATAGTGAAATTTTATATGACGTCACAGAAGTACATATTTATTTTCAAGTTTATCAGGATGTATAATAGTTCACACTTGAGAGGGGATATTTATCATTTTACCACAATCTTATTTAACAAAAGTGTATGAATTTTATGGATATCTTTAACAGTATGGGAATTCTTCTCGCACAACGCGCATAATGTGTTTTGTTATTTGTTCTTCGCGTTGTATGAAAAGAAAATAGTCGCAATATTTTCGTCGCGTTGAAAGAACTCGCGTTATACCGGATTTTATTGTATCTACATTCCAATACTGAAAAAACAGACGAAAAAAAAAAACATTAATTATTATTCTTCGATTTCCTCGTTTTGGGATCGACCTTTACGGAAATAGTTAGAAACTATTTACATTTAACATATCGGACTTGGATTCTTTTTTCTCGTAGAAACGCTTTAACCCCTCCCCAAACTCGGCATATCCGTTCGGACCGAAATAAAAGGGAGGTCTTGAAAATATTTTTAGCCGTCGAGGAAAAAGCAGAAGCGGCGTTTCGTCAACGGCCTTATCGGGCACGGGACGCCTTACGACGTTTCGCGAGGAAAACGCGGCGTTCTCTCCGCAGCCGTTTCGACGCCGGAATCCGTCCCATCGAAAGGGCGTCGAAACTTTCTAAATCTCACGGTGCCGAAAATGACGAAAAAAGATGGTCGAAAATATTTGTCTGTCGTATTCTAACGTTACATTTCGTTACCTCTACCTTACATTTTTAATTATTCTAAAGAAAAAATATAACGTGAAAAATTAACCAAAGAATACCTACATTAATGAAATATACACATATTTGAAGTGAAATTCTTTTAACTTCTTTTAATGTCATATATTATTAATTTCTTGCTCTTCCAAAAGTGTAATCACGGAAAACCGCGGCAGAGATTCGTAACCTTTTCAGGAATTGAAAATAAAATGTAAGAATACCTCATTGGAGTATAAGAATAATTTAATGGGATGTTTAATACTTTTCAACCTGGAAAAAAAATCACCCTTATCTCGAACTCGGTAAATTTCCCCTTCTCAGAGACTTCGATGCCAACAATTCGTCCGAATGTCGATTTCAGATCAACGTACGGAACCGTACATAGCAATTGGGCTTCCGTCCTTTTAGCAATAAATGTCGGAATTACCCCCCTACCTAACCTGCCGATCCATAACCCTTGATACAAATTTCATTCTTAACGTTTCGACCAGCGTTTCTCGTCATGTTCGCCACCTTCGACGTTTTCCCTCCTTTCCACGGATCTTCCGGCGCGTTCCTTAAACCTCGCGCCAAGCGTTTACATGAAAATCTTTCCAAGGTCCGAGAAGTGGTAAACAGGTTTCGGCCGAGGAAAAAAAAAAAAGATGGCGTCCGCTCTTCCCGCGCGTAGAAGCTTACCAACTCGAACGCGCGTCTTCCGTCTCTCTCCGTTCCGTCCTGCCCCCCTCATTCTGGTTGGTAAGTCTTAAGGTTACGTATGCCTCGGTAACGTCGCGCTCGGCACTTCTTATTTACTAGAAAACTTGCGCTCGTGTCCACGACGCCGGAGTAATGGACAACCCCAGGCGTGACCACGTTTCTGGCTAAATCCGTTCTCGTTTTCTCCACCCACCCACCTCCGGATTTCTCCCTTTATTCGTCCTTCTCTCTCGGCGTCTCGGACCCCTCTCCTCCTCTCGATCGTTTCGCTCTCCTCGTTGCTCTTCCCTCTCCTCCTCCCCCTCCCCCCCCTTCCCCGCTCCTTCCGCTAATTCGAAAATACTCCGAATAATTTTCAGGCGGGAGTATACCCTCTATGTACTTTTTATGTGGCGCTCGGACCTATGTACGGGCGCACATAAATTCGTATGGGCCTCGAGGTAAATATACAAGGTATATACGAGGTATATAAGGGCAGAGTGTAGGAGATGGTCGGTACATAGGAGTACTTGCTGGAAACGACCGGGCTGCCGCGGGGGGTGGGGACCGCCGGCGGAGGGGGGAGGTTACGTAGCGGCGGGTTAGAACACACCTCGATCGCGAGACGCTTTTCGAGTTTCATGGAAACTCGCTCCTGGACTCCGACTCGGATGGGACCCGAGTCGAAACCATCGACCCAGGTCGAACATCTACGAGGCTCTATTTCGATTCTATGACGTAGTCGTATGACGGAGAAATTAAAGATTGACTGGTTAAGGTGATACGAAAGTGTCATATGTACATCCTAAAAAGTTAGAATATTGATAAAACTTTTCCCCAAACTGGGTGCACCGAATTTGATCATTTGAAACTCAATCATTGACCATTTGAATCATTTGACCATTTGAAACTTCATTACGATATTATGGATATTTAATGGATATTTTATTGGCCATCAATGGACTCTTGGGGTGGAAACGAACGAGATAAACGAAAGTGTCATATGTACATACCAAAAAGTAAAAATATTGATAAAACTTTTCCCCAAGCTGGGTGCATCGAATTATTTGAAACTTCATTACGAGATTATGGATACTGAATGGATACTTTATTGGTCATCAATGGACTCTTGGGGTGGAAACGAACGAGATGAACCGTTCGGGTCAAATTACGCATTCTTACAAGTCGTTGAACGAGTCCGTTACGCTTAACGCGGGTGCGTCTATTCGTGACCCTCTATTTGCAGAAATGTCTACGCGGTTCTGCGAATAGCACGCGTTCTATGAGCGTACCTCGGGAAGTGCTTCCGATGCTTCTTTTAGGGAAGATTCGCAATCCGAGGGGACAAAAATCGGGTCGTGGTTCGTCCCCCGTGTGAAGCATCCCCAGGCCGCTGGAATCGCAAGTATTTCTGACGCGTGGCCGCAATTTCGACCGCGTGTCCTCGGCCGCGTTGCATGTAAACCGACTGCGAGCCACCGACCGCTTTTCAAAATTCCTTCCCATTATCTTAAGGTGATATAAAAGAGTCAGCCTATACAGTATGGTGCCCCGTAGATTTGAATTTCGAACGTCAGGTGTCGGGCCCGGCAGTGTCTTATCCAAACGGACAATGTTTCGGTTTCTTGTAACGCGACAAGTCGATCACCGGATTGAACATACACCTAATAATATCTTTTTCTCTATTCGATACAATCGATGTCCAATAATTAATGATCCCACAATATATCTGAGAGATCAAACCGTTCGTGAAAGTATTCTCTAAATTGGGGGTACCGATTCGTTTCAGATTTCAGCATTATCGAGTGTTTTTCAAAATGGCGTTCCCACTAAAAAGGGTATAGATAAACTGTATTTTGACGTAGATTAAAGTTCTCAGCGCCTTTCGTATCACCTTAAGGTGGTTACTATTTTCAGAAGTACGCCACTCGAGCGAAAATAGCAAACGCGATGTTTCACCAAGTTCCTGTGGGTTCCGCCCGCCGTGGAGTGGCGCTGCTCGGAAAAATCCGCAATCGCAAAGCCGATATTCGTGCACACCGAATTCGGCCTAATGGAGCGGTTCCAGCGCTTCGTTTAGGGAATGCCGGCGATTCCGCGCGGCGAACATGCCCGGCACCAAAATGGCGGGGGCACTCGTTCGGCCCGCGGTTCGAAGCGTTGTCACAGCCGCCGGAATTTCGGGTCCTCGGCTGCGGATGCGATCGCGACGGAGGGAGTGGCCCGGTTTTCCGGATCGTTTGCCTCTCCCAAAATCACCTTGGCTTCGAGCGCCGGTAATATCGCACGATTTTCAAACCAAGATCCCCACCAAGGACAAAAAACGGAATGTTACGTCTACACGGGGTTGTACAGGTACGCGGAAAACAGATAATTAGGTTACGATTACTTAAACTACCGTGGGAAGTGAAACCACACAAATGGTGTAATGGACCACGTGGAATTATAAATGTAACCTTGCCAATAATATCGCACGATTTTCAAACCAAGATCCTCACCAAGGACCAAAAATGGAATGTTATGTCCACATGGGGTTGTACAGGTACACGGAGAACAGATAATTTGGGTACGATTACTTAAACTACCGTGGGAAGTGAAACCACACAAATGGTGTAATGGACCACGTGGAATTATAAATGTAACCTTGCCAATAATATCGCACGATTTTCAAACCAAGATCCTCACCAAGGACCAAAAATGGAATGTTATGTCCACATGGGGTTGTACAGGTACACGGAGAACAGATAATTTGGGTACGATTACTTAAACTACCGTGGGAAGTGAAACCACACAAATGGTGTAATTGACCACGTGGAATTATAAACATAACCTTGCCAATAAGTGCGTATAGCGTTGCGCTTAAAAGGTGCACGATTTACGATTACTTAAACTACCATGGGATGTGAAACCACACAAATGGTGTAATGGACCACGTGGAATTATAAATGTAACCTTGCCAATAGGTGCGTATAGCGTAGCGCTTAAAAGGTGCAGGATGGATCAACATTTGGAATGGTGATATCAACTATATGAAGAAATTACGATAATCACGGTAAAGTAGAAGGTTTATCTGATAGCAGTAATCACAGTTATGGTAAGGTTGTGCACCTTGCAAGGTTATTCCAAACTTGCCTATGCGATTGCAGAAACAATGGTCTGACCCAATTAGTTTCGAGAGGACCGCCAGATGGCGAGGGTTCTCGCAGGCGATGCGAACGGCTCGATTCCATATAAGATCTGTTACAACTCTACGTTTAAGTTACAATGATTTTCCCGCTTCCCTAAGAAGATAGAAAAGGTGGGAAGTGATCATCGAGAAACCACCCTTGTGAGTATTAATTTCAGTCCATGGCGTTGGACGTCCTTATACTACATCGTGGTTACGATTACCACAATTGTGGTTTTCCTACCCATTTTTTTATTTCTCCGCGTCCACTTCGTACCGAATTCCGCCGCAAAACGCTCGGACCTGCCGTTCCGCGGTTCCGCGCGCTGCGGAACACATCCGGCTTGGAAACGCGGACTTTGATCCGCAGCGCGACCGAGGCTTCCGTATTCGCAAGTATTTCGGGCTCGTTGACGCGCCGGCGTGACCCACGGTCTTTCTATCACTTATTCAGCCCGGTATACTTATCTAGCCGGGAGGGTCCGCGGGCGGGTCTTATGCATTATTTAGGAAATCCCACCCGGCGAAACGCACGCCTGCCAATTCCGCTCCCACGGGTCTCGCAGCGGATCGGCCGCCGAGCGCCGGACCGAGTATTAGACTCGGCGTATCCGGCGCAAATCGCCTCGACAGGGGCGAGCGAGCCCGAAATTCCTCCCGGATTGGCAACGCGGGGGCGAAACCTCGCGATTATGTTCCACGGCGATTCTACCGTCGATCACCACTCAAGGCGACTTCGGAGTAATGGGACCTCCCGCGCGATCGCAGCGCCACTCGCGGAAACGGACGAGAACCATCGATTATACTCGTCGATTCTGCGTTACGCCCCAATCTCCCTATTAATTAATTGTTTCCATTCATCCAAGAACTTTCGTTAAGGCGATGAGAAAGGAGCGTCGAAGAGTTCTCGTTCATGAAGTGGATGTACCGAATCGTTTCAAACTTTACGGCTTGACTATGGAGACAAGAAGGAAGGTCCTGACCCCTATGAGAATTCATTTTTTTTTTAATTTGTATAGATTTTTTAATTTGTTATACAAAAAAAAGTGAAATTTCACGAGGGTCGAGACCTTCTTTATGGCCTCCATATTCAGATTGTAAAGTTTGAATCGATTCTGCGCACCCAGTTCGGAGAAAAGTTCCATAAACTATCAACTCTTCAAATGCTACTTTCGCATCCCCTTAAGGCGACTCGAAAGGGGCGTCATAAGGGTCAATGGTCTATGCAACTTTTCTCCGAATAGGATGCACCAAATCGTTCGACAGAGAAGAGTTAACAAAATTTTACGTTTTATACATATAGAACGACCTTTTCACATCATCTTAACTTGCCATTAAAAAAGGAGTCCCACCCGATGAACAACCTCTTCCCCGGCACGAGTAATCGCGATAGAAACCCTCTTTCCGCTAAACGATCCATAAGGATAATACTTTCTACCGATCTACAAATTACGAATTGCGCTCTAACCTGCTTCGACGTTTCGCGGTAAAGTCCAGCTCTCCCGACCGCGTCAAAATAACTTCCTAACCTAACCTAACCTAACCTAACCTAACCTAACCTAACCTAACCTCCAATTCCGGACTATTTATTACCCGGCGTTCAATCGGACCCGCAGCGTTCCACGTAACGTTATAACGTCATCATTAGAGGGAAAGAATGATATAATTATCCGAGCCTGGGGGTTCCGGGGGTGGGTGGGAGCCCCCCCGTGGTAACTCATCCATTCGGCCGTCTGGAGACTCCGGGTATGAATCGCGATCGAAGATGGGTGCCGACTCGAGGAGCGGGTAGGTAACCGCAATTGGAATCCCCTAGGCGATAATTATGATAATTATGCTCGTCGGTCGTTGGAACGTTTCGCTAGGGGGTTCGTAGCCACCCCTGAGCCAGGCCGGGGCTGGCTGCCGCTCGCACTCGCGCTCGCGCTCGCGCTCGTTGCTCGTTGCTAGGGGAGACCTCCAGAAAACTCCACACACCCACGCGACCGCGCACCCACACCGCCCACGCGCCCACCCACACGCACGCTCCCGCGCCCTGGGAGCGCTACGAGCACGCGAGCACGCGAGCACGCACACGCGCACTCGGTGAAAATGTCGATAACGAAAAACCGCGCAGCCTAGGCATAGCTGCCCGACTCTATTTCACCCTCCCGCCATTTCGGATCCGCACCTTGTCTTCGAATGGGGTAGGTCGAGGTCGAATTCGATGGTTCGAGGGATCCGTCATGGGCAGGCCAACAAGGGGCGATTGACTGTAAAAGGGATAAAGGATGTACGCTGGGAGGAAGGATATTTGGGTGGGGCAGCGTACGGCTCGTTTGGATGACCGACGATTGCTTGCGGGATTCCAGACTGTCGGAATTACCGATTGGAATGGTTTTCTAGAAGGGGGGCTCGAATCGGCCAGGTTTCGATGTGCTTATGTACTTTAGGTGATGGGAAAGTGGCGGCAGAGGTCTCATTCGTGAAACTTTTTTCTTAACCGGGGGCATCGAATCGATTTAAATGTTACTATGGGAATATGGAGGCCATAAGGAAGGTCTTGACCCTCATGGATTTTCAATTTTTTTTTAAATTTGTTTTTACGCATTTTTAAAACCTTGTATTACAGATGAAATTTCATGACGGCAGGACCTTCCTTGAGAATAGAGTCCTTCGGTTCCAAACGACTCGGTGCACTCGGAGAAAAGTTTTATTAATAATTTAGAGCCTTGGAGATCGGTATCGCGTTATCTTACAGGTACATCCGACATTAATGATTACGTATGCAGAAAAAGTCTGCCAAAAATTTGAATACGCGTAAGGATAAAAAATGTATTCCAGGTCGGGGTAGGTCATGGTCGGATCGACTGGTTCGAGGGATTCTACGTGGGCATATCGAAGCGGGGAATGAACATCGAGGGAAGGAGATTCGCGGGGAGATAGCGGAAGTAAAATAGGTGGTTAGGTCGTGGTCGGTTCGATTTTTCCTTTTCTGATCGATTTGACGACGCTCTTCTGGCCTGTGAGGCGTTTAAACGAACATCGAAAGCGTTTCTACCGAGCTCGGGGGTCAAACTTGCCAAACTGGAGTGTTGAAGTAGGTCAGATCTGATGAGATTTAATAATAAACTCGTGTAAATAATGTAACGAGGGTAAATTTGGTGAGAGGTTCAAAGTGTCATCCCTCTGAGATGTACTCGATGACTGTTCTAGCCTTGTAACTTGGGTCAGGGTGGGACCAATTTCGTTCAATCGAATCTTTATATTGCACGAAAGGAAAATATTTTTACACTCTTAGCAAATTTGAAAATAAATCTGTGGCGACGGCTAGAAATATGTTATTATAACTCTTTTATCGAACTAATGCTAAGCAGTTTATTAACGTTAATAAAAAATATTGCATCCATGAGTACAATATGTAGGAGTAAGTTTCTTGCCCATACAGTAGAAAAAGTGCCGCGAAATATTTTGCCAGCCCACTTTCAACTATTTCACGTTCGCAGACGCGAATAACATTTTGCATTTCGACTGTGAATTATTTTCCCGCACGTGCCGTTTAATAATAAGGTATACAAATCGGAAATAAACGCGCAGAGGGATGACATTTTTGTCAATTCTTCCCGTACTTATCCAGGACCTTGGAATGGATCTCCAATCGACCCATTAAGTCGGCACGTCCAATAAATTCGACAAAGATGTTCCAATCGCCAAAAAAAATAGGCAAAAGTTTAAAAAATCAAGCTCGGTCGATTCGCGGGTCTGGGGCAATATAAAAGAGTCTAAATGCGAGGGAAAAACCTCTCCGCGAGAAACTCGAGTTTCCTACCATAACGTCCTACACTTTCGCGTCTTATCTGCATTTCAGATCCTGGGATCGGTTGGGCCCGCTCGTGAAATGCAAATCGACCGAAACGCACCTACTCGCGCTGAGTTCCGATGCGATTATTCGGGTGTAAAATAATTTACCGAACCGTTTGCTATTTTCGGCTCGTTTCCATGTTTAACTGGCGTCTCGGCATGCCTTCTACAAAGGCGCTCTCCTCGCTGCGTCATTTTGAAACGGCTCGACACCCGAGTACGTGACTTTGCTCGTTCGAAGTGCGTGGGCCCGAGCTTGAATGAAAGTCGAAGAAAGTCTCCACTTCGTGACTCCTGGCAAAACGACTCTCAAAGGATGTCCCCCTTAATTCCTGCATCGAACCTGTTCTCGCCTTAATTCGAGGTTTATACATTTTTTCACTCGCGATATGTCCACCCTTTTCCCGCGTTTAGGTATGGCTACCCTACAGAAGATCAAATTCGTTCGGATCAGACCAGACCAGATCCGACAGGACAAACGTCTACTTCTCACACACGTGGCTACACCGAGAAAAACATCTGGTTAAATGAACAATTTTTTAACTAGTTTCCATTGTTCAAAAAGGACTCGGATACTTGTTATAGTTGAATTGACTTCTTTTTCTTAACTAGGGTATCTAGGGACGGTTACTATATTTTTTTACCCTTTGGGACGGGTACAATGAACTATTCTATGTTTACTACACTTTCCTAGGAAGAGTAACAAAACGTTTTACTGTATCAATTGTAAACGCTGTTACCGTTGGTGCACCTATTACTGCGATAAGAACGCAACTTTATCAGCAGTGCCAATAGTGTAAAGGTTTTTTTTTTGTTTTTTTCCGTGCACAGGATTTGCAGAAAGATACCTACGTATTGTTCTCTCAGATGGCATCTTTTTCCCTTCTTCAGTTTATATTTGCATTCATTTCGCGTAATGTCTCCTGACCTCCCGAGAAGTGCTAACTACTTTTACGATCTTACGTCATGTCATTCGAGAACCCACCGCTCAAAGGGTTAAGGATCGGGATAAGGTCGTCATAACTCGGGTCACGCATCGTTCAAACCCAGTTTCGTCTTCGAGTTCGATGTTTACTTCGTAAACAGTAACAGGAACCCTATTATTCCCGGTTCCCCTTTCCGCGGAAAGCAAGAAGCAAAAGAAAATGCCAGGCCTATGTGCTCTGGGGGCATGCCATGTAATGCGTCCTCGGTGTGACATCTCTCATTCCATTTCGGTAAACGTCTCTCTAGAGCGAAAGAGGATAGAGAAAAATCAAAGGCTATGACGAGAAATTTGGAGAAAATGGCAAACGAAAGAGGAGAGTATCGGGTACTTTTCACTTTCTACGTGTCGATGGGGGAGAGAGAAAGAGAGGCACGAACTTGGAAAGTCGAAAAGATTTCCCTAGAATGCCGGGGAAAAACTTCACTCTGGAGAAGTGGGGGGGCAGCAATTGTGATTTCCGAACTTTCCTCTAATCGCGACGTGAAATCGAAAGTTTCCCTCGAACTCGGCCACCTCGAGACCCTTCGATTTCCGAATCTCGACACACCGAATTTCAAAGGCTAGGTATCTCGCTTTGTGGAATTTGGGATTTAGCAAAGAGTCATGAAATAGTATAAGGAGACATAACGCCAAAGATCGACTTCACAGAAAATGACCCTGTAATCGGGATCTCAAATTTTCGCTGATCTAACCATTCGAGCGGTACTTGCGGAAAATGAGGGAAATTCGATTCTACGTGAGCAAACCATTTCCTACCGACGTAAATGACCTAAAATGCTTAGAAATTTGCAATTAAGGTACGCAAAACGAAACGATAATCCGCGAATGATATACGGAACGTGATGTTTTTAACGCGATAAACCCGCTAACAGAAGATAATTTTTAATTGCATTGCACGGCGCTAGATCATAAAAAATCTTGGACCCCTAAAATGGGAACGACTTCAGTACTTGGCGTTGTATCTCCTCGTACTACACCGTGGCGAGAGTAATGCTAATCGGGAGTAATCTTAATCGCGATTCTCTCTCGTTTTTATCCCGCGCACCTTTTCTCCCATGTAACTCGAGGAAGGATCGGGGATATTATAATACCCCTCTCATTTTCCGTTTTACTCCTGCTTTTTACATCCCCCACGACTCGCGCTTTCCCTCTTCGCCTTTTTACCCCGTTGGCACGGCCCCGAGGGTGAACGGCGTGACTTCGGAAAAGTTCGATTTTTCGATAAAATGTTGGCCGGAGTGACGCGATTACACCAGGCGAGCATTCCAAGATTCAGCGGAGCATACATGATCGAGTACTCGCGAGCGGAATGAATGATATATGGACATAATGCGAGTGAATGCAGTCAATACGTTCTCGGGGAACGCAATTGTACGATCTCACGTGGCGTCGATTCACTCAAACAAAAAAAAAAAACAATCCACTGCCAAGGGAATGACGTATCTCTCGCCTTTGAAGATCGCAATGAAAAATGGAGCTGCCTGTTCCAACAATTAACCCAGTTATAGGTACTCGACGCATCGCACTTCGAATGGTCCGGATTATTATTTCGAATAAATCGTTAATGCATATAGGTAGGTCCACAAGTTCGCTGAAAGATATTTTTTTACAGCAAGCTTTGGAGATAATCGCATGCCTAAATAAAAAAAAAAAAAAAAAAACTCCCTCAATAGTGAACTTGAATAAAGTGCGGAAAATGTTCCGCTACCGGGAACAACATCGAGTGAAAAATGAACTGGATTTATCCGTTAAAATATAGAGTGGACTAATCCGAATAACTATAGAGGCCGCAAAATACAAAATATGAGCAATATGAAAAATTGGTAATAATTTTAAAATCCATGATACGTGAACCATTCGAAATGATTTTCTTTCTCAACGAGTATTACTTATTCTCCCTTTTTGCCGTTGGGATCTAGGGTTTGATAATTGCTTCGGAACAACTTGGTCCCACCTGAATTCCAACTCGATTGGCGTTCTCCGAATGTTGACCCCAACCTTGAATATCCTAGCCTTCGAAATAGTAAATCGATTTAAATCCTCCCTCGTGGATACGTAATAGGCACGCGGTAGTTAAGGACCTTTAATGAGGAGCTACCCACGTCCGAATTTAACCTACCTTAACCAAACTCCGGAGAGGAACATCTTGGCTGATACCCCCGGAGTTCGATATCTCAATGACGATATCGAGTCTTGAGATGCTCGAAAGCGTCCCGACGACATGTTCCAGGATTTACGTGGGCGAACCTCGTAAAGCCATTCATGGCCCGAGGACGCCTAACCTTGCCAAATTTATTTGC
This sequence comes from Orussus abietinus, assembly GCF_000612105.2. NCBI lineage: Eukaryota > Metazoa > Arthropoda > Insecta > Hymenoptera > Orussidae > Orussus > Orussus abietinus. The sequence continues at coordinate 143,362 of NW_019394370.1, read as the reverse complement.
CCTCGTCCAATAATTCTATATTAACATACTTAAAAGTATGCGAAAGTGGCATCCGAAAACTAGATCGTTCATGAAGCTTTTCTCCGAACTGGGTGTACCAAATCGTTTCAAGCTTGACAACGTGAATACGAAAGCCCTAACGTAAGTCCTGAAACTCATAAAATTTCACTTTTTGTGGAAATTTTTAAAAACATTTGTAAACAGATTTTTAAAAATTGACATTTCATGGGTGTCAGCTCCTTCCTCATTTTTAATCCTATGATACTAATTCATAATTTTGTAAATGTGTCCTTTTGTGATGAGTTTTGTAAGCGTCCCGACGTGATGTTCCAGGATTTACGTGGGCGAACCTCGTAAAGCCATTCATGGCCCGAGGACACCTAACCTTGCCCAATTTATCGGCCCTCGCCCAATATTTCTATATTAATATACTTAAAAGTATGCAAAAGTGGCATCCGAAAACTCGATCGTTCATGAAACTTTTCTCCGAACTGGGTGTACCAAATCGTTTCAAGCTTGACAACGTGAATACGAAAGCCCTAACGTAAGTCCTGAAACTCATAAAATTTCCCTTATTGTGGAAATTTTTAAAAGCATCTATAAACAGATTTAAAAAAATTGACATTTCATAGGTGTCAGCACCTTCCTTATTTTTAATCCTATGATACTAATTCATAATTTTGTAAATGTGTCCTCTAGAATTATTATAAAATTACTGCTTTTTCTTTAAATACAATTTTACTACATACGTGCGTATTAAATATATAACACATGTTATATATTTTATTTGACACTATGTCATAATATTAGTATACCACGTTTGAATGAAACGTCCATCAAAAGTGTAATAAAATTCACCGAATTTCTTTTAACGGTATAGGAAGGGTCCAACCTTGAACGAGCCGTCGCGTCCATAAATCGATCGCTATCTTCCCTAACCTCCCCCAAAGAGGGAGCATTTCGCGTCGCCACCCCTGACCCAGGCGTGGGCCACCCCGGAATGTCTCGGCCGATATCCCCTCGTCGGATTCGGTATCGAGTCGGTCCGGGTCTCGAAAGTCTCGAAAGTGTGCCGGCGAAGGGTACAACCGGGGTTTACGTAGGCGAAAACCGTAAAGGTGCTTACGTGCCTGGCACGAGGAACGTCGCGATCTTACGCGGCAGTCGTAAAACCGTGAAAGGCTAGGGGCCCAGGGAAAGAAGAAAGGGTGGGGAAAAAAGTTCGGCGTAAAAAAAGGCGGGAGAGCAGGCGCATAGGCGTAATAAAAATTTACGGTCGCCGTAATAACGGCGAGCGGGGCTTCGAGACGATCGTCGACGGCGACCTCGTTGGCCGGCCGAGAGGGAACCGCGGCTTCCGGGTCCGAAACCTGCGGGAATCCTGCCATTCGTCCTGTGAGCTTCTCTGCCCGCGACCGGAAGCCTTCCGTTACCCTTCTTGCGTTTCTCTATGCTCAACCGGGGCATAGATTTAGGTTAGAAGCTTGAAAATTCGTTCCAACTGACCCGCGACGCGGCGAAGGCAAAGCGCTCAGGAAATCAAGGATTTTAACCCTTTCAGTGCCCGACGACGATAATTTAACTAGCACTAAAAGGGTTAACCCCTGAGCTCATCTGGAAATCGTTGGAAACCACCACAAACACCGTCAGGATTTAAGCCCGACCATCCCTTGTTACCTAAAAATTGTATTTATCATATGAAATCAGAGGCAATCGGCTCTCGAAGAAGGCAATCGTTTTCACTGATTTCCAAGTGAATCGTTGCTGCGATCTACGGCGAAATGGCTAATTTTAGTCATGCGATCAACTACGCGTTAATAAGTCATTACGATCGATTATAGAAACGGAAAGGGGAAAATAGTTACAATAGACCTCGGGCCCCTCCTGGGTGCGACTCGAGTCCAACGACTCTTGTTCGAATTTCCTTCTCGCGGCGCAATATACCAGGAAGTCGGCGGTGGCACGTCGGGCGACAATAATTTAACTAACTAGCACTAAAAGGGTTAACCCCTGAGCTCACCTGGAAATCATTGGAAATCACCACCAACACCGTCACGATTTAAGCCCGACCATCCCTTGTTACCTAAAAATTGTATTTATCATATGAAATCAGAGGCAATCGGCTCTCGAAGAAGTCAATCGTTTTCACTGATTTCCAAGTGAATCGTTGCGGCGATCTACGGCGAAATGGCTAATTTTAGTCATGCGATCAACTACGCGTTAATAAGCCATTACGATCGATTATAGAAACGGAAAGGGGAAAATAGTTACAATAGACCTCGGGCCCCTCCTGGGTGCGACTCGAGTCCAACGACTCTTGTTCGAATTTCCTTCTCGCGGCGCAATATACCAGGAAGTCGGCGGTGGCACGTCGGGCGACGGCCTTCGCTTTAGGGGAATCCCCTCGGCCGGGATTCCACGGTCGGGTGGCGCGTTACAGTTCTCTAGTTTCCAGTTATAAATTACAGGGCGGACGGTCCCGAGCTCGCGTGCCCCCTTTTTTATTGGCCTAACTGGCCGCGGATGCTGCCGCCGACGAAGGATCGGCGCCGCGACGCCACCGATGGGGGCCGTGACGTCAGCCGAGCGGCCGCCAGCCGCGGCCTTGCGAACGCATCGATTCTCGAATACTTCATTAGGACGGTTTGCTCGATAGCTACACCGCGAACGTGTCTCTACCCGGGACACGTAGTCTCGATACCACGCAAAAGAAGGACCGGCAAAACGAGTCGCTCTCCGGCGCGACTCTTGATAAATTAAGGCGAAGTGAAACCCCCGTCAAATTAGTCGATTCTGATAAGACCCTCTTTTTTAAGGGTACTGGACCGAACTGTCAGAGGCCTTGACACAAGACTTGCGAGCACCTTATCCTTCCTACCTTACGAATTAGCAAGGTAATACGAGGTCTCGGCGAGGATATTTAGTTGGCACTGAAATCACAGATGGCGCGGAGTGTTCCTCTCCAGTTGTTCAGAGCATGAAAAAACGTCGATTTCTTTATAATTATTGTACGGAAATGACATACGGCATGTGCCGTTTAGCACAATACTAGATATAATTCGACACAGCTATCGTCTTTTTTTTTTAATTTAAACGTCAGTGACGTAGGTATTTATAGGGATTTTATTTACCGACGACGATCAAATTTCTCGACGTGTTTCACTTCACCTTAACGTCGTCGAGTGGGCGTCTCTCGGTTCGAGGGATTCCCCTAGACTGGGGAATTCCTGCACGGCTAACCACTGGGCCGCGGTACAGTTCCCTAGTTTCTAGTTGCAAATTACTAGGCGGACTCACGGTCTCGTGTGACTTCTTATCCGAGTAACCGCTGGCATTAACCCCCTACGAGTTGAGAGGACAGCGTTCTTTTACTCGGTTTTCTATCTCCAATTATAACTCGAGAGCTGGTTCTTCGGAAGTTACTCGGGGATGCTCGATCGCAAATCGAGGTGGCTTTGGATATTCGAAATGGTCTGGTATCACGGAAATATCACCGCGTGCGTACGTCAGGTTAGAATAAATAAACGGCGCAAAGCTAGCAATCGGCCTTGGTACGTTCCTACACGAAACATATACGTATATTGACTATCTACAGATATCCATAAGGTATCTATATGATGTACAAAATAGGCCCACATGACCGTCTAATATATGTATAAAATATTCATAATTCATGTCAGACGTCAAACAGAAATATGTTGATGCTGTCGACTTGGAATAAATAAAAGAACTTATTTAATGAAATTTCTTAAGTACGAGGACTTTCTTTAGGGCACCCATATTCACGTGGTAAAGTGTTAACCCTTTGACTACGGAGTCAGACGTGGAGACGTACCACCTGTACGGATAGCTCGGCAGTTAATATGTTAATATTTTATATGAATACGATATTCATTTGTCGCTTTGAATATATGGGAATAAAGGGGGCCACTATAGTGGCATTTCGTAATTAAAGGGTTAAACGATTCGGTGCACCCAATCCGAGAAAACGATTTATAAATAATTCGATACCTCGAAGATCATTTTCCTATCACCTTAATTATGCCTAGGTGTAACTTTCGTTTAGCCATTATTCGAACTTAATAGCATAGAAAAAATAGAAGCGATCGCCCAGTTTGGAGAAAAAATTATAAATATTTTCACTTTTTTGGATGTATACGTGACACTTTCATATCACCTTAAAGGTTAATAGTGGGGCGATCCATTGAAGCAGCAGTTTTTTAAAGAAAGAATTTGTGAAATTCCCGCAGGATAGCGTGGATATTAAATTCGTCGGTAGTAAGCCGTCGAACGTCAACCAATGAGGGAGGCCGGTGGCTCGTGGCGCCGCCAACGGCGGCTCCATTCATAAAACTGTCTGCTCGTGACCCTGCTGAAAGGGGACTTTGATGTCGCGGAGGGTCGTACCGGAGGGCGGTGACGAACGATTGGAAATCAGGGGAAAGGGGTGTTCCGCTCCAGGGATTCCGTCTCTCTTTTTCATACGTGCACACATCCCCGATGAATACACCCGAGCCCTCGCGTTCATCCCCCTGGGCCCGCGACGACGTGAAAGCTCGGAAATAAAGAGGTTAAGCGGGAAACACCGGTTGGGCGCTTTCTGGTCGCGTTTCGAGCCTCCGTGGAATTCCGCGGACTCGGGTAAACCAAAGTGTACGTTCTTTCACCCCGTCGATGGGGTTAGTCGTAACCGGGAAAGTGGAGTCGCTTCGCGTGTTTCACGGCTTTTCGCCACAATACCTCGGAATACCCACTTCCTTAGGGTGGGCCGTTAACAAAGACATTGTAATTTCGTAACTTTCCGAAAGCCCGGATAGAAATTCATGATCATCGTGTGACGAGGGAAATCGATTTACAATCAATTTGCGGGACCATTTATTGCATGAAATGTCTGCAATGTATGTACGCATGTTATACGATAATTTAGCTGGACACGTGCGTACTAACATTGAGGCATTGCGGGTACTTAACTTTGTTTCATATTTAAGTATTTTTGGGCCGTCATTGTGTACTCCAGATATGAGTTCCAAATGAGGACTCATGAGCGACCCCTCTCGTGACTCATTTCATGATCTTTTGTTAGGAAAATTTCATGCAAATTTTCCATCACTTTGTCCATCTGGGAGCTTCACTCGGACACGGTACCCTAATTCTGCAACGCTTTAACTACATATTCCACAAACGCGCCTTATGAATTAAGAAATGTCCTGATCCCATGAAATTTCATTGTAACAAATTTTAAAGACAGTCTACAAATAGATTATGATAAAAAGAAATCGAGATTTCATGGTGATCAGGACCTCCCTAACAGCCTCCATATTCACATTGTAGAATTTGAAACGACTTGGTACCCCCAGTTCGAAGAAAAGTTTCATAAACGAGACCTCTTTGCCTCCACTTTCACATACCCTTAATGTATAACGTCAGATGCCGAAACGGCGCGTTGCCGCTAACGAAAAAGCGAATTAAGGTCGCTTTTGATGGACAGCAATCGTTCGATCGATCCATCGAGATGGCATTGAGGTATCGCGATCATATCAGGGGGCGTCGATACATCTCGCATATTTATTTCGCTCGTTCTTCCTCGACTCGGCGTGAAGCGTGTACGCCGCATTTGCACCCATAAAGATAAACACCTCCGCCCGAACCCACCCGGCAACGAATAATGGGTGGCGAGTAAGATTTAACGACGGTCGTGAATGAAGTAATCGATGGCATTAAATTACCCGTCGGACGAGCGGGCGACAAAGATGGCCAGCTGGCCAGTCCTGGCCGCCCGTGCGAACGTTCTTTAGGTATTTTATGAGCTACCAGGTCGATTTCTGTCTTTGGAATTCACTGCACTCGGGATGGAGGAGGAACTCGTTCTTTCACGTCGTCCAAAAAGCTCCACATCGCCCAGGAGATCGCATGAATGAACCCAACGCTAATTAATCGTTCCCAATGGCGATCTATAATCCTGTTAATAAACCGCATGCGAGAAGAAAAAACTCGGCTAGGAATAAATTCCGAGGTAAATCCTGGGGAAGTTTCCATATACGATTGGAGAAGGAGGAAAGAATCTATATACACGTAAATCGCACGTTACGAAATGATTTTTTTCGCATTAAAAATCAATTTAAATATCCCTGCTGTTTCGTACATTGGACAAACTTTCGGTGCCCTCTTTTCGTATTAGATTCTAGACGGTAGTTTGACTTCGGAATATTAGAGGCGAGAAAGGGCAAAAGAGAGCACGCGACATGAACCGATATCTCTCGATAGCCCATCGCGTCTTTTGGTAGGAAAAAAATTAGCACGATTAAAAAAACATTATGTAGAATTACAAGTCGTTAATAAGCTAACAATGAGCCTGACTAGTAAAAATCTCCGTACGGTCCATTCGAAGAGAAGCACGATCGGTGCCTCTGTATGCGAGTTTGTACCGAGAGTTTCGCAGACGGAGGAGGGAGTTCCCTTAAAAGCCTCCATAGATCCTTCTGGTACCAGTAGCCACATTAAACGTTCTCCAATCCGATCGTCCGATTCTTAACCGTTACGTATTCTTTCGCGAAGGCCTTGAGACCATAACCCGGTACAGCCAAGATCGCTTAAACGAGCCGTTCGACCCACCGTTTCCGCACGCATAAGAAACGCGTAACGCCGTTAAAAATACGCGGTCTTAAGGTCTCCATAAAGAGAAGTCTTAATGAAAAGAGGGTCGGCCCGTCATCGTCCCGCTCGGCTCGATCCATGTTCGGCGACTGGTGGAATCGAGTGTAATCGAGGAGGAACTGGTTCTTCCCCGTCGACGGGAACGCCCGACGACGTCGGGGGAGATCGAATGAATGAACGCGTCCGCCTTGGCGCGATCCGGAAATACGCTGGCGTCCCCTCCGTCACCCTTTCCCCTCCCCCGTCCAACCCTCTATCGGGAGGGGACGGAGACTCGATACGAGCCGATATCGGAACGGCCCGGGAATCCCCGCCCTAGCCGGGGCAATCAAATTTTACGAGTCGTATCCATCTCTCCCGCCGCAGAGTACGTGACCTACCCCTCTATACGTTTCCCCTACCCCCTTTCCCTCCCTTCCCTTCGCCTTTCTTTCGCGTTTACTGTCTCCGTCCTCCTGGCGGAGCGGTCGCCCGGCTTTTTTTTTTCTTTTTTTTTCTTTCCTTTAGACGTTCCTCCTTCCTTTTCGCGTCCCCCTTTCCGTCGCCTCGTCGTCCTGCTTCCGGCGCTTTCGGAAGCCGTCGTTTCCCCTCCCTCCCCCAAGGGGAGGGAGAAGGGGACGATGGCGCACCGGTTTTGAGATCGTTAATTGACCTCGATTGGGCCGGTGCTCCGGTTTTTCTCCCCGCGAAGAGGTTAAGTGGACGCGTCGGAGGTTCTCGGTCACGTGGGCTCTTCGCGAGTCGAAGGAAATTCAAGATGCATTTCGGTACGCGGACGCGATGCATCGGTAAGAAAAAAATGTCATTGGTCCAAAGAAATATTTTGTTAGTTCAAAAAATAATTATTCAACTCGGAGTCGAAGAAAATTCAAGATGCGTTACGGTACGCGGACGCGATGCATCGCTAAGAAAATAATGTCATTGGTCCAAAGAAATATTTTGTTAGTTCAAAGAATAATTATTCAACTTGGTGTCGAAGAAAATTCAAGATGCGTTTTGGTACGCGGACGCGATGCATCGCTAAGAAAAAAATGTCATTGGTCCAAAGAAATATTTTGTTAGTTCAAAAAATAATTATTCAACTCGGAGTCGAAGAAAATTCAAGATGCGATTAGGAACGCGAACGCGATGAATTGCTTAGAAAAAAAATGTCATTGGTCCAAAGAAATATTTCGTTAGTTCAAAGAATAATTATTCAACTCGGAGTATTGGTCTGAAAAAGGTACACTATAAAGTATTTCTTGCAACCCGAGTAATTGAAATTATAAAGAAAAATAAACCAGCCTGGGATATAAAAAATTAAGATACTGCAGGACGAGTAAATCTCAGCAAAATAAATTCCAAGTTAAATTAGATATATACAGGATTTCCGGCAACGAAAATCGCGTGCCAAAGCGCGGGACCGATCTTGTTGCAAAAAAAAAAATTGCTAATGTTCGTACAGTTATCCCGGGTAACGTACGACCTCGGTACCGCTCGGCGAGCGAAGAAACTCACGGCGAGTCGAGGAACCGCCAGGGCGGCAGAATTTCCATCGGTCACGGGGTAAAGAGGGAAAGGAAATCCCAGGGCAGAGCCAAGCGGCGTCGCGGCGCCCGAGTTGGAACTTAGGGGCTTGTACGCAAGTAGACGAGCGAGGGACCCTTTCAAATCCCAAAGCGAGACGACGCGACGCGTCGAGACTTTGACCGAGTTTTCAGCCGACTGCCGAGAGAGAGTCGAGAGGGAACCACTACCCCCGATACGCGACCTCGCATCGGTAGGAAAGCTCCGGAGCTTGCAACAACTTGCAGTCGCCCAAGTTTCCCTCCTAGACGAGCCCGTTGTTTGTCCAGGGAACAACTATCGGCGCCGTTCCCGTGACCAGCCATGGACGCCTCTTTGACTACGTTTCCATCTAGGTGCCCCAGGGCAAAGAATTCAGAAGTCTCCATAGAAGCCCAGAAGGGTTACAGACGTTTGATGCTTGACAAATAGTACGTTGGCTATCGTATGGCGGCGCTGCGATCATCTCTTAATCTTATGGCGACATATAGCGAATTTCATTCTTTATCCTACAGTACTCGCCTTTCTATACGCGTCTCTCTTCCTCCCATATGTGAGATATCGTTGCCTAATACATGCGATCTCTCTTTTACTCCCTCTCCTGGTTTATTAGCCGACTTTTAGAGCATCCAGCGCTAACATAGGATCCTTGGGACTTCTACATTCTTTGCCTAGGTTAATAAGGCTCACCATAACCTAAAAGACTTGTAAAATCCAAAGTATAAAGTATCCAATTTTTCGACGTGTTTCACTTCACCTTTAGCGTCGATCGCATCAGCGTATTTATCAATGCGCAATCGAGACGTGCGATTTACTGGATCCAGACCCAATAAATCCCGGATTTAGGAGTACGATCGAGACGTGGTCTTTGCGATCCCTGCAACGAATCTCGTCGCTCTAACTCTGACGACTTGCGCAACGCTCGTCCACGAGTCGAACGAATCCGCTATCGAACGCAATTACGGCGGATTGAAATTATTCACGGGCGGGCTTAGTATGGAATTCGTTATTTATCGAATTAAACGGGCACTTGTGAATCATGCGCGTCACGTGCGAGTCGCCGGGCCCGGCACGTGCCTCCGCTCCCGATACAATCAAATGTTTTAATAAAATTATTTTATTCGACAATTCGACGGCAAACAAGGTGAGCTCGCAGGAAGGCCCGACTCGATTGCGTTCCTTTTGGAGATCCCCCAGGACCTGCTTCTCGGGGCAATCGTGAGGTGGATGTATCCACACACCGTTGAGAAAATATTATAATTTTATAACATTCTTCTTGGAAGTTTCACTCAGACATGGTATATTATAACAAATTTTCTGACCTGAAGTATTTTTATGAAGAAAAGTTCATATAAACATTTGTTGAAAAATGCTTCCTAAGGGAGCTACCCTTCAAATGAGGCACCCTGGGCGCAAGGAGGTGTAAATGTCCATCGTAGAAATTTGCAATTTTCTCGAAAACTATTAGCCCTCTCGATATGAAATACGAGTATCTTTTTTACGTAAAAATCCTTCAGGTATCATATTCTAAAATTAAAATGTAAAAAAAAGTCCATTAAAAAGTGGGGTTATTTTTACCCTTAACCCCTTCAGTATGGAACGCTTCTGATTAAAATTTTGAAATTCTGAGCTCCGATTCTGATCCGGCGTCAAAAGTTTATGCAGTATACCAAATTTCATAATTTCAATATGGACGGTTTCGAAAATATTGCGGAAAAACCGTCTTCAGGGTGCCCCATATGAAGGGGCGTAGTTCTCTTAGAAAGCATTTTTCGACAAATGTTTATATGAACTTTTCTTCATAAAAATAATGTTTCCTAAACATGCGGCACCCTGTATACATACAGGCGGTACCGTGGATGCACCTTATTGTTGTTCCGTCGTTATTGTACAGTTCTGGCAAGGATGTATCGCCAGTTGTTTAGCGACGGCTTTGGGGGAATCTTAAGTGGGTTCTGAATTGATTACTTAGCGGCGTCTTACCGTGGTTATGATCAACAGGGACGTTGTTTCGGAGCTGTAGGAGGAATTAGAGGTTTACGGGCATGCAGAGAGGATAACATTTTCGATCGGTTTTCATAACAAACGCGCGGCTTGTACATCGGGTCCTCGTAAACACATCTAGGAAAACTCGTGATGGATCATCCCCCGTGGTTCACCACTTTTACATAGTTTAGCTTTAACGAGGAAAATAACTTGTTAACCGCGAGTTCGAGGGTCTATAAATTAATCGAGTCGGTTGAATCCACCGTTATGTAACGTCTTGGATTAATCGTTAATTACTGCCGACAATTCCGATTAGGTCCTGCTCCATTTACCGAGACGCATGCGCAGAGTGCACCACGAATACGTATGACGTTATTATCTTTATCGCGTATTTTCTCGATTATTTTGTATTTTCACCAGTTTTTTAAGAAAAATTTCTTTAGTCACGGGACGATATGTTTTTTGGGGGAATTTTAGGGAATTTTATTCATTCGGGCTTAAGGTGAAGTCAAGCGAGGCTTCGAATAAAACAAATCGAGGCTGCACAAACTAACAAATCTGTGGCATAGGATTTGGAAATAATATCGATTCTTAAAATGTATCATTGCACGGAAATAAGGTCGAAAGATTTTCCCTTAGGGAATTTCATCCTCGAATTGTAGATTCTTCTGCAGGAAAGTTTTTCCAATCTATATTTGGAAATAAACGTTTAACGACGTTACGGAATCGTTTCGAAATATCAAACCGAGTGTTTCCGCCAATTGCCGGAATTTGATTTTTGACTGATGTGCTTCTGAAAAACGTAGCACCTAGAGATCAAAGGATACCACCTCAAAGCCACCGAAAAATAACTACCGATACGCCAATCACGCTTCGAATGTCAATCAATCCTCCACTCGAAGCGCAGCGTTACTAAAAATCCACGAAATTCCAGTTTTTCAAGAGAAGTCGTCGCTAGCGAAGTGAGTGCGCAAATCGAATTAAAAATAAAATGATCCAACGTTCGCCAAAGACAGGGTACGCACGAAATCGAGCCTCGAGTATCTAAAAAGCACTTGCTTTTCTTAAAGTGATATGAAAGGGTTACTATATGTATATATAATACATTTAACCTTAAATTTTATATATATTTTTTTCTTCGGGGTTTCCTCGTTACTCGAAAGATGCATTCCCATTAGACGATGAAATATCATATTCAGAAACTATGATTCATAAATTTTTAGTGGAAAAAGTCGGGCACTAGCAATTTTTGGGGTATGGGGTGGAGCACTATAATTGGGGTTGTAGCACTTAAATAGCACCTAATAAGCACCTAATTCTCCAATAGGATTCATATCATTTTCCTGATGTGGTGGTGCCTACTATACGCACATAGGGCGAGGACGTCGTCGAGGGTACAAGGAGGGAGTTCGGCCGAGTTGGCGCCTACGAGATTTTTGGGGTATGGGGTGGAGCACTAAAATTGGGGTTGTAGCACTTAAATAGCACCTAATAAGCACCTAATTCTCCAATAGGATTCATATCATTTTCCTGATGTGGTGGTGCCTACTGTACGCACATAGGGCGAGGACGTCGTCGAGGGTGCAAGGAGGGAGTTCGGCCGAGTTGGCGCCTACGAGATTTTTGGGGTATGGGATGGAGCACTAAAATTGGGGTTGTAGCACTTAAATAGCACCTAATAAGCACCTAATTCTCCAATGGAATTTATATCATTTTTCTGATGTGGTGGTGCCTACTGTACGCACATAGGGCGAGGACGTCGTCGAGGGTACAAGGAGGGAGTTCGGCCGAGTTGGCGCCTACGAGATCGAGTCTCGAATTCCGCAAACTTCTTTCCCGTTTATCGTCCCTCGCGGGGGGGCAATCGGGCCGGGTTCTCCTTCGAAAATAAGAAAACCACCGAGCCGCCCCGGGACCTTTTATTCCCGTGCCGTTCGATTCCACCCGCGAACGCGAGACTTTGACCGAGTTTCCGACGCACCGCCGGCACCGGGGTGAGATCCTCCTTCCTCCCCATGGTTCCCTCCCCTGGTCCCGTGCAGGTCTCCTCTCCGCTCTTATAAATTCGCCAGGCGTGCCCGAGGACCGCCGAAGACTTTTTCTCCAAATTTTTCTCCGATCCAAATGGGAAAGTTGGGAAAGCTGATTGGAACACTTCGCCCATTAGGACCCTTCTACGTTAACGTCGGAATGTATTAAAAAGTAGGGCTCAAGTCGTACCCAAAGAACGGTCTTTAAGGTGATACGAAAGTCCGTAGAAATTTAATCGATCTCGATAAAATATAATTTATCTATAGTGTTTTTTGATACACAAGCTGGCGCACCACGTAACCGACATTTATATTCATGTTGAAGTCTGTTCCAGGCTACGTTCAGATTGATACGAAATGAAGAGATCAAAGTAATCCCGTGGATTCGAGATTTTTATTTTTTCGAAAAAAAAAAAAGACGTCTGGTTCTTTTCCGAAATAAATATAGATTTTCCTTTGAAAAATGAACTTCCACGAGCATTTAGCGTTCTTCCTTAGGGCCTCCATAATCTCGTGATGAGGAATCAAATGATTCGATGCACCCAATTCGGAAAAATGTTTTATAAATATTTGGACTTCGGTATGCATATATATGACACTTTCATATCACCTTAACGAGTCGAAAGATTCGACTTGTCGCGCTTCTGCTGCAAGACGTCCGGGAAATCGGCAGAGTGGTTTTTCCCCGAATACGCGCGAGAAGGAAGGAGATTTTCAGGGCGGATCCTGGCCCAATGGGGCACCATAGACCGGCCTGACAGGTGCCCAGGAAAACGTCTCTCTCGGGGGTAAAAAGGGCAAAGGGCAGGGCCTCGAGCTTCGAAAAAGGAGCAGCGGTGACCCTGGGCCCGCCCTGTGTGCGGTACGCTCTATGATTTTCTCCCTTATTCGGCAAGTGCGAGGCGTGCACCGATAAACCTCGGCTGCAATTATCCGCAGTTACCGGGTCGACTGTTAGTTGCAACACACTTAGCTCGGGCCGCTCGTCGGTACGCCGGTTTAATAAACGGGTTTTAACCCGGGGCATTGCGAAACCATCCTCGCCGGCCGACCCTGGGGTTCTTACGGGGCGCATCCTCTCCCGTTTAAGTTTTACTTTCGCGGCGAAACCCCTCCCCGGTGAAAACGAAACCCGGGATTCCTTCCTCGAAGATCTGGGAGGCCAGACCGAGGTCACCGGGGAAATTCTCGAGGAGCAATATTCGCCGTATCGGCCGCGGGTTTCCTTCGGACCGTCTCGGCGGCGGCCTTAATAAAGAGCTTCCTGCGGTCGCTCGCCCGAAACTCGTCGACGTCGACCGCTTCCCCGGGAAGCGGTCTTCCATTAAACTTCTACCATGTTGGAAATTCCCCCAAGTTTTGGCCAAGCATTGTGCCGGGGAAATGAGCCGACCCGGGCCGCCCCGAAAAGACCTGGGGGAGCGATAAAGAGCAGGCGTCCAACACCCAGAAAAAGAAGGCATTACTCCTAACTAATAAGCCTCGTCGAGAGCCCATTCCGGAGATCGGGGGCAGTTCTAACGATTTCGGGCTGAGAATTGTTTCTTACACTGTGCCCAAAAATATTCCAGGAAAGGAAACGTTGGGCTATGGTTGCAACTTTGGCGGGAAGATTTAGTCGCCTATCTGAATTTACCTTTGTTACGAGTCTATGGGAAAAATTGTTCGAGTTAGAGTACGAAAAGTGTTAGGACTGTCTCTGTCGCGGAGACGATTGGAACGGATAAGGGATACGTATGTAACAAAAATGAAGAAATTCGTAGAGAAGGGAATCGTCTAATCCGAGTCTTCGCTACTTAGAGTCAAACTATAAATCCCTTAATCTACGGGTAAACGTTCATCACTCGCCCACCAGCCTTGGCCCTGCACTGAGAAAAAATTCATTGAATCAAACAAAATAATTCTTCGAATTGTCCTAATAAAATATTTTCTTAACTCCAAGAATAACTATTTGACTCAAATAAATTGTATTAATTCCGAATAAATGTTGCATCCAATTTATTCGAGTTCATTTGGGTCAGACGATTATTCCTGGACGTAACAAAATGTTTCTTCGGTTCAATGACATTTGTTTTTTCTTAGGGTATTTATGACGAATGTTAAGTTATCCCGTGTTATAGTTGTCCCCGGGACTTGCGACGAGAAAGGCGCTTTCACGCGAGATCTCCCCAAAGTTCCTCTATCGGAACCCACCTGTGCATCGAGGGATCCAAAGGTGTCGCCTTTTTGCCGTGAAATCGAGCAGGTTAACGCCACGCTGGAGAGGCCTTTTTCCCGCCATTTTACGCATAGGAAGAACGAAAACGCCGGCCCTTTGGAAGATCAATTTGTGCCGAGCGAGCGAGCCGGAATGTTTAGGGAAGGAAAACATCGTCGAAGCCGAGAGAGAGAACCGAGCGAGGCTACTCGGGACGATTCTTTGCAGGAGGCGAACCTCTCGAGTCGGCATCGAGTACCTTCGAGCTTTCGGTCGATTTTGCAATCGACGTGTGCCCCCCGGCCACTTACTACTCGACAATTTTAACTTCATATAAACTGCACGAACGCGCGAAAAGACTCGACTATACAAAAAACAAGAATTTAAGGTGATATGAAAGGGCCAGCGTACATACATCTGAGAAGTCAAATCGCTCGAGGAAGTATTCCCCGAATAGGGTGTACCGATTCCTTTAAAAGTTTATCACGTGAACATGTAGGACCCAAGGTAGGTCCTGAAACTCATGAAACCTCAATTTTTATAAAAAAAAATGTTTTTTTTATCATGAACTAGAACCAACTCGGCGTGGTCCGTGCACCTTTTTGACGTTTTACGCTTTTTGAAGGCTTAGAATCGAAAATAAAGAGTTTCAGGACCTAGCTCGAACAATTTGGCATATTGCAGAGTGATATGAGAAAATATGGATAATACTTTCACGAACGATTGCTTTTCCTGTGGGTAACGCGTGGTTTTTTGGAGCGAAAATTTCGTCGCGGTTAAATGTCGCAGGACGTATACGCCATTAGAGAAAACGATGAATCCACACAGTAGCCCGTCGTAATGGCGACCTCGTCTTTGTTAGGAATCGCTTTAAATGCAAGCTACCACCAGATTGGACGCTTCAGACGAGACGAACCCTTGAATCTCGGTAAATTAAAGACCCGACGCGATGGACGGACGCGCGACTTCAGGAATATCGAGCAATTTTTTCCCCACCTCGCGGCCCACAAACGAGAGGATCACCGCTGACTAATTATCGGAGGGGCAAGGTGTGAATCTTGCTCGATTTTTCCCCCCGTAAAATACCCACTCCTTTAACACTGGTTTGCAGATTTAACAGTACCGCCCGCGGCCCTCTTCGCTGCAGTTTTGCATTCGAGAAAAAGAACGCTCTCCTGTCCATTTTTCACGAAATCCGTTAATATATACACGCATAATTGGGCGTGAAATGTGAAATGCAAGCAACATCGTGCGTTGTTACGTCCTTTGGACAATCGCTCTTGAAGTCACGTCCGGCAATGCGAGGCCGTTTCGTAAAGGTGGAGAAAGTAAAGGGAACAAAATGGACCTATTCATTTTTGGAAACTGTCGAGAAAAGAACACAGAGGAGACCGAGGTCGAATGTAACACGGGGCAATTGTAACAACCTAAAAGTTTTATCTTTAACCTTGGAACGAGAACATGCCTTGTGCACATAAAAAGATTCATAAACGGAATGAAAACAAAATAGATCAGTTCTGACATTTATCGTTTTCCCTGTACATGGGTTACAAGTCTGCCAAATTATACAATCCGATATGCTTTTGAAGCAGTCAACTTCTCGTTCATAAATATTCATTGGATTTTTCAAATTAATAAGTATCGTTACATTTGCTCCGACAAGTGTTACAATCGCCCCCTACATCGGTAGGAATCGTAACAAAGACATTCGGTAGGGAAAATAAACTTTCCAATTTTTCATGAACTTTCGAAGCGACATAACCTAAGCCATCATTTAGTGGAAGATTCGATTAACACATGTACCCAGTTTCAATCGTAAAAATCCGTTACCGTCGATTACAGGATTAAAGGTATAAAAATTCTTACAATTGTCCTCGGTCCAATTTTAATCCGTTGGCCCGGCAGGTTCCGAAACGAAAAACCAGCATTCGGTCTCGATTTTCGAACAAGGACGTGCAATGCATGCCTGTTATATCGTTATCGCGTAGCTCCAGCTTCTCTCTTGTCTCTCGGTTCCGAGAACTCGACGGACGCGCGTACTTTCTTGTAGTTCACCTTGAACGGCGCTGCGATCGCGCGGTCTCGTCATCGGTTACACACCGCCTCGATTTCGCAACGTTGTATTTTCGAAATACACCATTCCGAGGTGAGTCGGTCGCTAGGCGTCGAAGGAACGAAGGTATAATAATAAAAAAAAAAAAAATCAAGGGTACAACCATTCCACCTATAGCCATCGCGATTAGGCCACACCATTTGCACGCGTCAATCAATTAGCGAGCTCTTTAAAAAGGGTCACCTCTCATGTCGAATGGCACTACAAAATATTAAAAAAAGTTTCCACCGCCTATGCCATACCGAAACGAAACCTTTTAGCGTCAGAATATAAAAATGTTATTACTACTTAAAGGATACTTAATCAAGGATTACTTAACCCACGGTTAAAGTGAATCGCCCGATTTCGGGTAGGTACCTAAACCTGGATTTTAATCTCCGATTGCTCTGATTTTCCTGGAGGGCATCGGGATTTCGGTAATTCGAGATTAACCGATTAACTCTATTTTTACCGCGATTTTGTGTATACCTATTTTGACCAAAAGGTTTCGATGAGCTGGAGGAAAATGATACCGCTAAATAAATATAACAATTATTATATGAAAACTTAAAACATTCATTGAGCAAAAAATTATTAAACTTTGAAAATAATTTCAAGTTAAAATTTTCAAAGGTATCTTGACACCTTTGGTATAAATAGTGTTAAGGAATTTCACGCTAATCCTTGGAGCGACTGGCCTTAAGGCTTGCTTATCGTTTCTTTTCGCGAGGAATTGTCCGAGATTGATTAGGATTACCGTACGGTGGCTGAAAACTTTCAATTGAAAATGTGCGATCGACTTATGGCAGGCGTAGACGTCTCGTGGAAAGGCATAATTCCGTCCCGGTCCTCGTCGTTCGTGCAGGTTGCCGACTCACGGCTCGACTAGGGTGACCTCGGCGTCGTTATCGGTTGCCGGTCGATTGATAATTCTCCGGCGAGCGCGGAAGGGAAAAGCGCTCGCGTTTCGTCCCACCCGTTACGTCGGCGTATCCGACGCGCGACGCTGATAACCTCCGCGTCCCCGCGAAAAGTCAGGTTAGGCGTTGCGGCGCAACGCCGCTAACTAACGCTCTCTCGTACGTGGGTATACACGACGTCGACATTTTTCTCTGGCGTTCCGCCAGCGAGCGGCGCCGCCGCCAGAGCGCGCCTCGGTCGCCCCAGGTACTCGCCGAGAGGGAAAGGGAAAGAGAACAACGGAACTCGAGAGAGGGCTCGCCAGGAGGCACGAGGTGGTTCCGAAGACTCCATTTTACTTGCGTACCCTAGCCCGGTGATTACGCTCCAACCACGGAATAGTATAAGAAAATGCAACGCCATATATTGAAGTCAGCCCCGCTTTAAGGGTGCAAGATCTTTAGATTTCATATTTCCGATCTAGCGCCGAGAGCGCCTCGTCGATGAAATTTTTCCAACTAAGAATTACCGTCTGATAGCGTGTCCACTAATCTTTATCACGTTACAAACATCACGTTCTGTGTATCATCCGGGGATTATCCTTTCACTTAGCGTACCTTAATTGCAAAGTTAAATGTTTTGATCATGTAGGAGTGGAGTTCCCTTATTTTCCGCAAGTAGCGCTCGCGTCGTTATATCAGCGAAAATCTGAGATCCTGGAAAGTGAGTCATTTGGGCCACCGTTATATTATAGATGTACGAGAAAAGATAGTCTCTCTTTTAAAATTCACATTTATTTTTCCTTTCCGACTATTATTCTTGCAACTACCTACGAGAGAATATGACAATGTTCCAGATTACGTATGCAAAGTGCTGATTTATGTTATGACATTGGATCAAAATGACCCAATTTCCGTTTAAGGGTTTAAGCGACAAGTTGCATCCGTTACTAGGAGACTAACATTAGATATTCCGCGGAGAAGCGTGCAGATAGTATGCAATACATTACGACACCTACTTTTTAGCATTACATTATGACGCAAAGATTGCGTCGATTTACCTTTTGCCCCGAATATCGTGTCTAACGCCATAGCAAACATTTCTTCTAGAACGGACGTATAAGATGGATGAGTAGATACGCTCCTGCTTTCATGAGAATCGTTCCCGAGAAAAAGGGAGGAAAACCAGACAACGTTTAGTGGACGCTCACGCATCTCTTAGGATTAGTTGCACCAACCCTCTAGTTAAAATCCTTAATCAAGGATTACGTAACCCGTGATTAGAGCCAACTGCCCGATTTCGGGTGGTTGCCTAACGGCGGATTTTAATCTTCGATTAGCCTAATTTTTCTCGGCGTACCGGGAATTTCAATAATTCCGGATTAACTAATCCTAGTTAAGAAATCCCACGCTAAACGCGACCGGCGTTTCGATCGCAGGGGCTTACCGGGGTTTTCCCGGAGATTAGAAGGAAACGGCGTTTGGGGTGACGGGAAGAGAGAACCCGGGCCAAAGCCTTGCTTCTTTGAAGGTGGCAAATGATAAGACGGAGCGTTATAATCGGCCTTTACCGTGTCAATCCTAATTGAATTCGCAAAAAGGTTGGATCCACGCCGACCACGCGGCGTTTTCCCTTCCCTACCTGTTGGCGTCTCCACCGTAGCCGAAGGGCACCAATCGATGCGAGACCTCCACGGGGACTGTAAATCCGATACCAATGCCGTACCTCTAATTCCGGACATCGTTTCTCAAGCCATTCTCAGCTTCCACGCGAGCGGGAGAAACGAAACCGGGTTTTCATTGCTCGAAGCCATTTGAATCAAGCCTGCAATATTAAACACTACTCTCGTCATCCCCTCAAAGGATTTTTTTCCCCGTAAATTCGCATTTAAATTTGCATACGTTCACGGCACGTTTTTTTTCTTTTTTTTTTTTCTTTCCGTTACCATTATGCGCTCGTAATAGTGCTCGCAAATTCTCGGCAACAGAAAATTCGAGAAGGTAACTGCGAAACATACCGTAAGTTACCGAGAATATCGAGAATTTACGAGAACGTCAATTTCGTGTTACCATCGTTTTAATATAGAAGCGCATAAGACACTTTTTTTTGCCCTTATCTCGTTCGAATGCGAGTTTCTCGATTATCGGAGTATTTTAAATCGTTGTACAATTGTTTTGACACTATTGAAAAAAAAAAGTGTCTTATTCGAATCGAGTGATTTAAGGGGGGTTTCATTTCACCTTAATATTTTTGACTGCTCGGCTGGTGCGCGTCGTGTACGCGCGCGTGCACATGCGGCGCGTACAAAGAGCACGGCAGGACGGAGAGGAGCGGAGTGGCGAGGCCGCCGGTGCGCCAGGAACCGTCGTTTACAAACTTTGTTTACCGGCCGGCCTCGTTCGCTCGGCCTGTGCCGTGCATCGGCCGTGCGCTCGGTACGGCTCGAACCCGCTCGGCCGCGTTCGGCCGCACTCGGTCGCGCTCGGTCGCCCTCGGCCACACTTGGCTCTCGGCGGAAACGCCCGAACCCCGCGGAAAATCGCGAAGTCTACCGAGGAGTCCGCCCCGAAAACATCGGCACGACTCGACCAGTGTTGCCAATTTAGAGTATTTTCCGCTAGATCTGGCTTCTTTAAAACCTGTTCAGTGGAACGAAATTACAATTTAGCGGCTGGGGGGATTCTAGCTATTTCAAACAAATCTAGGGGAAAACCTAGCTTTTTCCGCGCTTACGTTACCGTCATTCTGATGCTGGAAATGACTACGTTTCCATCGTACTCGAAATCCAGGATTTATCGGGTCCAAACCCAGTAAATCCGAATTGAAGGATCGAATCTGCGTAATTATTAATGCGATGGAGACATGCGATTTACTGGATCCGGATATAATAAATCCCGGATCGAGCAGTACGATGGAGATGTAGTCATTGAAGTTTATTTAGCTAAGTGAATGCGATAAAAACACAATTACGTAATCGAAGGAAATTGAAGATGCTCCATGCACTTCTCACCATACGTTCTGGCTTGAAAAGGGTATATAATTGTTGTAATGATTTTTTCATAACTGAAGATATATCAAATAAAATAAAGACATATGAAACATATATCCATGACAGTGATGCCGAAAATTATGAGATTACGGGTACAGATCTCAGTTTTTAATTACACGTGTCTCCTGTATCATTATGTCACGATAAGGTAACGTTTATATTTTATTTTTTAAGTTATTTCTTGATTGTTCCTTGTTTAATGTTACTCAAAGATTATTACACGAAGTAATTAATTTCACCTGGAAGGTAAGTTTTTCGCTTAAGGTATCCCGTCGTTTTGACCAATGCCACTCGTTCGTCACGAATGCGGATATTTCTGCAGGCACAATCGGTTGCCCCGCGCCGATAGATAACGACGCCATATTTTACATCTACCTGCGTGCAGGTGTGTAACTGCACGTCGAACGAGAACCTTATAAACCGCGGAATTCCTCCTTTTGGTGACGTCATAATCGGCGCCATCTTGCGCAACCATTCTAATTGCCCAGGCCTCAGCGGCTTGTCACGGTCTCTCCTTCCTGATTATCCTATCACGCGATCGGAGGATAAGAAACGGGGAAAGAATTCGTCCGCTCGAAGAGTGCCCCTCTGCATTCTGGAGTAACGAACTTCTTCCGAATTTCCACGTCACGAACTCATATCAAGTGCGAAACCTTTCAAGCGACTCGTACACTGAGAAAAGAAATCTCATCGAAGCAAAGAAACATAGGTTAATTAAAAAAAAGATAATTATTTAACTCAAAGTAACCCGAATAAATCGAACGCGTGATTTATTCGGAATTATGACAATTTATTTCAGTAAAATAATTATTCTTGGAATTAACGAAATATTTCTTCGGCTCGGTGAATTTCTTTTTCTCTCGGGGTACATCACGGAAGTTAACACAGTGGTTCTTAATCTTTCCTAAGTCAAGGAACCCTTTTGATAAGTGAAATTGGCAGACCATCAAAATCCCTGAGATAGGGATGCCGAACCTTTTGGCTCATCCTATATGCCTGTATAGTTGGTGTACGTAAATAACCAAAATTCCTATTTTTCTTTTAACTTGCCAAGTCGCATAAGCGCGTTATATATATGCAAATGTATGCAAAAGAACATGCACAGCAGCGGTAAGAACCAGTGGGTTAACAAAACACGTCGGAATTAATAACAGCCTCCCAAAAGTTCGGAAGACATGGAAGAGCTTTGCAACCCCAGATCCCATTTATCAAAAAGAATCCCAACAAAATCCGAATCGTCAATGTTTCTAGTAAAACAAAAAGTACGTTGCCTAGGCTACCTAAAGTGCCCATGGCTAGAAAACCGTATT
The DNA here is from genome assembly GCF_000612105.2 of Orussus abietinus. Lineage (NCBI taxonomy): Eukaryota > Metazoa > Arthropoda > Insecta > Hymenoptera > Orussidae > Orussus > Orussus abietinus. The sequence goes on along the minus strand of NW_019394370.1, from coordinate 121,599 downwards.
TATAAATATTGCACTATCGAACGCACAAATGAATAAACATATCCAAGTGTCCGCAATCGAAACGATCGCTAACTGAAAATAGTTCCAGAATTGAGACAACTATTCAAAAGAATGATTTCCACCGCACACGTAAACTGTACAGTGATATCCTATCGACATCAACGACAAATGACATAAAATCTTCCCGTATAAATATTTACAATCTTCGTTACCTGTTACCAGAAAATCATATTAAAAATGGAATCCTTTGCTGCCTCCAAGAGTACAGTAATTTAAAAGCACGTTGTGGTTCACTTTAATTTCACTGCAAAAAAATACGACCTCTTACTCCTGCTTCCCAAAGGACGAAAACTCGTGGAAAAATCGTTAATTTACCGGGACAGTGCCTCGTTCAGGTCGGAGCGTCCTCAGCCGGGTTTTTCGGGTCACCCTGTAGACGCTTAGGGCACGCTCTCCGTGTATACTCCGGCCTGTACACAGTGTCGGTCCGCGGCGAGCGCGGAGCGGACGAGAGCGCCGAGGCGGTCGGGAGGAAGGGCGACGGAGCGTAGGAGAGAGAGAAGGACGGACCGTCGGGCCGAGCGAAGGAGCGAGAGAGAGGGAGAGAGAGATACGCGCGTTACGAAACCGCGGTTCGAGAAGCCCGTTGGACGGGCTCTCCTCGAGGAGGAAGGCGCTCTCTCTCTCTGTCTCTCTCTAGCGGCGCGCTAGGCCGTCGGTTCCCTCGCTCCTCGCTCGCTTCGGGGCTAAAATAAAAATGGCACGAGACGCTCGGAGAGTTCGGGCACCGACGCGATTTACGCACGTTAACCCGCCTGGTAAAACTCGCGCGTGCGTGCGCAAGCTCCTCTCTCTACGTGCGCCGAGCCAGCCGGCGAAAGCGCGGCCATTTTTACCCGCCGGCCAATACCGCGTCGCGGGTGGATCCACTCGCGGCTACTCGCAAGGCTACGCTCGCGCGAGCGTGCCTAAGAGTCCGCACCGCAAAATATAGAGGGGTACTCGGGAGAAAGATTAACACTAGGTTTACGGGACCCGTCAATTTGACGGAATTCAAGCTTCAAAAAGAAATACCGAAAAAACCGTAGCATTAATTTTAACCATTTTTCTATCGTAAATTAATCATTTCATCCAAAGAATTTGTACGCACGATTATTTTTTCATAAGCCTTCTAATTATTAAAATCTGTATGTGGTATACCTATCTCTACGAAACCCGTCGAATTGACGGACTAGCTAATTTCATAAACGATCCATATATATTTGCTTAGTTGCAGTGAGTGTAAGGCGAAGATGAGAGTGAAAGTTTGCATTGAAAGTGGAGAAATAGAAGGATCTTCGGATAGTGAAGAGGAAAACTTCTTGAAAGGGTGTCGTGGCGAGAAAAGGATGCGCATTCTTTCTAGTTCCGACTCCGAGGATGAGAGGACGAGCATTCCAATCGTTTCCGTGATAATTTTTAAAAAAGGACTTTACTTATTAATAATTCATTTAAACGTTGAGCCTAGTGTTGTTTAATACAGACTTAATTTGAATAAATCGATTTTTTAAAGAAAATGCGTGTTTTCGTTTACCCGTCTCGTGTATACCTATTTCGACCAAAAGACTTCGATGAGCTGGAGGGAAATGATACCGCTAAATAAATTTAACAATTATTATACGAAAAGTCAAAACATTAATTGAGAAAAAAAATTATTAAACTGAAAATAATTTCAAGTTAAAATTTTCAAAGGTGTCGAAAGACACCTTTGGTAGAAATAGTGTTAAGTCGCGGTTACGAGTCCGTACCCTTTCTTAACACTATTTCTACCACGATTTTGTGTATGCCTATTTCGACCAAAAGGTTTCGATGAGCTGGAGGGAAATGATACCGCTAAATAAATTTAACAATTATTATACGAAAAGTCAAAACATTAATTGAGAAAAAAAATTATTAAACTGAAAATAATTTCAAGTTAAAATTTTCAAAGGTGTCGAAAGACACCTTTTGGTAGAAATAGTGTTAAGTCGCGGTTACGAGTCGGTACCCCTTCTTAACACTATTTCTACCACGATTTTGTGTATACCTATTTCGACCAAAAGGTTTCGATGAGCTGGAGGAAAATGATACCGCTAAATAAATTTAACAATTATTATACGAAAAGTCAAAACATTAATTGAGAAAAAAAAAATTATTAAACTTTGAAAATAATTTCAAGTTAAAATTTTCAAAGGTGTCGAAAGACACCTTTTGGTAGAAATAGTGTTAAGTCGCGGTTACGAGTCGGTACCCCTTCTTAACACTATTTCTACCACGATTTTGTGTATACCTATTTCGACCAAAAGGTTTCGATGAGCTGGAGGGAAATGATACCGCTAAATAAATTTAACAATTATTATACGAAAAGTCAAAACATTAATTGAGAAAAAAAAATGATTAAACTTTGAAAATAATTCCAAGTTAAAATTTTCAAAGGTGTCGAAATACACCTTTGGTAGAAATAGTGTTAAGTCGCGGTTACGAGTCGGTACCCCGGGTTTAGGAGGTGCACGAAGGCGTGCGGGGTGTGCGGGGAACGGATACGCAGCCATCCGGTCGATCTTAGGTGCGTCGGGCCAGACACGCAGAGTACGCGATAGCGCGTAGCATGCGTCGACGTCGTCGAAGTCAGCTGGATCCTGGGTGGCGGGCCACATGGGGTCGGACCGGCAATCGATATTGCTCCGGGATTGGCATTTCATCGTGGATATTAGGCCATGGAGGGCAGCCGCGAGCACTTCCCGGTGGCCACTGGCCGGCAATACGGAGCTGACCACTTAGGACAAACGGACCCGGGACCTTTGCCCTCGCAGAAGGTGCAAAAGGTACCGATCTCCGTACCGAGTTGGAAATGCGGAGAGGTCAATCGTTCATGAAGCTTTTCCCCGAATTGAGGGTACCGAATCGGTTCAAGACTCAAAAACGTGAATACGGAGACTCTAACAAAGGTCCCGACACCCGTGAAATTCCACTCTTTATAGAAATTATTCCTTGTACTCTCCAATATTTACGTTGCAGAGTTTAAGACGATTCGGCGTACCCTAGAAGAAGAGTTTCTTAAACGGGACCTCTTTGTCGTCATTTTCACATCACCTTAAGCGAAAAGGCCAATCGCTCGGGTCTATGATCTAGGACCTGGAGTTCAGCCTTATCCGGTGTTTAGATAACGATGACATCCTCTTCCTAGTAATCCCTCCGACCGTTTTCCTTTTGTTCATCGTTTCTAATTAGATATTCAGCTCAAAGGGTCGAGGCACCAAAAGAGTCAGTACGGAGGTCGGCACGGACTATGGGGCACCGTCAAATTTCATACTTTGACGAGGGACGCCTGCAAGACCACTCTCTAGGCCGATGTAAAGTGGCGTTGTAACGGGGCCGACATTGACTCACCCGTATTCCACGGCACGGGGCCAGGGAGGGGGACAATCGCAAGACTCGACCGTTCGGCTTCGATTACCGGACTGATATCGGTCCCCGCGTGGCGAGGCTCGAGGACCCTGCCGGACATGAATGCCTTCCCATGATGCACCGGCGGCACCGTACTCCCAAGAAGCATTCATGTCCACCACTGTACACGGCTTCGAGCGAGTACTTCGGAACGTACCCCATCGAGCTTGCGCGAAATACCGAGTATACAGGGTGTCCCAGAATTCATACCAGGGAAAATAGACATGATTTCGAGTGAAAACTTTCTTATCGACCTTTTCCTCGGAAATGATTATTTACCGGGTTATTCGGGATTAAAGATGGCGATCTCAAGGGCGGAGTTCGGATGGACCGTGATGAGAAAAAATAAAATATGGAACGTTTTCACTATGAGCTGTGAAGTAGAAAGAGATAGCTAAATAGAGAAGGAATCACTTCACAATTTGTAATGTAACTATTTGTCAGAATATTGCCCTACTTTACTTCAAGAATATTAATTTAACTAACTAGGAACCCGTTAATTTGCTCAGATACTATTTATTAATAATTCAAATATTCAACATTATTTCCAATATCTGTAAATGATTAATTGAATGATCAAGAGGTAATAAAGTAAAGTTAATTTCACTGAGTGAAATTAAAGAATGAGGGTCGGGATGGGCCAGCTTTAATTGTTAACGAATTGGTAAATAATCATCCGAGAGTAAAGACGAAAGGAACTTGGACCTCAAATGATTAACTTCCATTGGTTTCAGGAATTGCTTCTTCTGGAACACCCTGTACGTATGTGCGACTACCTTTGCGGGCGAGCGTGTGGGTGCATGAGCGTAAAGTGCAAGTACGCCCGCGGATGTATGCGTTAAAGGGTATACGAGGGTATATGTAAAAGCATAACGTCCGAGTATATGAGCGCAGGTATGTACGAGCGGTTGGCTCGGCCGAGCATTGTCTTGCGGCCTACGCGGAAAGAGCGGGCTCGTCCGTGCGTAAGGATTATTGAGGCAATTTCGTCGCTTTCTTCCTCCACGTCCGGGCCCTTCCTTCGGGAATGCCTCCGCGAAAAATTCCCGGTCGGAGACTCCTTGGGATATCGGATCGGCCACTTCGACGGCCCATTTTGAGTTTGGCGAAGGGGAGGATTCTCATGACTCACTTTCCATGGTGGAAATGAATTGCAATGAGCGAGGGAGTGGGGAACCTTTGACTTGGCTAAACTGAAGAAGGAAATTTGCGAAATGAGTACTTTGTACCGATTGACCATTTTGAGTTCGGTTGGATTGCTATGACTCATTTCCCATCGAGATGACGAATCTCGATGGGGTGGGGGAACGGAGAAAGTTCGTTTGTTCAAAATTAAAGGATAGTTACGGAATGAGTAATTCAAAAATGCATTGTACCGTTTCTTTTTTTTTTAGCTCTTTGCTGTGGATCGGCCACTTTGACTGGATTCTCATGACTCATTTCTCATCGCGGCGATGAATTGCAACAAGAGAAGGGAGAAAAATGAGAAGTTTTCCCCTTTGCATAATTGAAGAAGGAAATGCATGGAATGAAAACACATCGTACCGATTTCTCTTTTTAAGTCTGCTGCAATATATGTATCCAGTTTCAATTGTGAAAATCCGTTACTGTAAATTACGGTATAAGAAATGTAATAATTGTTACAATTGACCTCGGTCTCCCCTGCATTAATTGTTCCTAGCTTTACGACACCCTTAATCTCGACAACCGACTGATATATTTTTATTAATCAATGGTAGAGTCACGTATTAAAATAATTTTTTCGTTTCTCAACATTCTCAAGTCGTTTCTAAAATCCTCCACCCTCGTTACTTCCATCCCCACTTTTCGGAGAACGTCCAAAAATCAATGAACTTGTACTTTAATTTTTCCAACCTTTATGATGCTCCTAATCTCGTTGACAAACGAACCGACATGAAGGTACCAACTGGTAGATTTTTACTAATAACTGGTAGAATCACGTATTAAAATAATTTTTTCGTTTTTCAACGTTCTCAGGTCGTTTCCAAAATCCTCCATCCTCGTTACTTCCATCCCCACTTTTCGGAGAAGAACGTCCGAAAATCAATGAACTTGTACTTTAATTTTTCCAACCTTTATGATGCTCCTAATCTCGTTGACAAACGAACCGACATGAAGGTACCAACTGGTAGATTTTTACTAATAACTGGTAGAATCACGTATTAAAATAATTTTTCCGTTTTTCAACGTTCTCAGGTCGTTTTCAAAATCCTCCACCCTCGTTACCTCCATCTCAATGAACTTGTACTTTAATTTTTCCAACCTTTATGATGCTCCTAATCTCGTTGACAAACGAACCGACATGAAGGTACCAACTGGTAGATTTTTCCTAATAAATGGTAGAGTCACGTATTAAAAGAACTTTTTCGTTTCTCAACGTTCTCAGGTCGTTTTCAAAATCCTCCACCCTAGTTACATCCATCCCCACTTTTCGGAGAAGAACATCCGAATACTTCGGCACCCGGGCCACCGGTTGACGGTAAATCTTGCAGTAAACATTTGACACATAGCGGGCGCCATGTTGGTCCCAGGTGTTACGGTTATCGGTGGTTTCCGGCGAGGACTCCTCGTCCATTTGCCGTCCACCGGCGAACCATTGTACATGCAATATGGCAAAAAGGGACGAAAACGAGACGCCCTCGTCGACGTTCATTTTCACGCGACATCTCGATGCAGTCGTTTCCCTTCTCCTCTTTTTGTTTCCGCGAGCGAAAAGGAAAAAGCAAGGGAGAGGGGAAAAAAGAAACGGCGCGTTTATAACGAGAGTTCGATTACTCTCGGCGAGCCGTCCTCGTGAGTTTCTTTTTCCGCCGCGCGGCGGCGCGACCGTCGACTTCCGGAAGCGCTCCGCGTCTAGAGTTCGAAAATTCTCTGTAAGATAAAACTGGAGAAGGAAACTGTGAAACATACCGTAAATTACCGAGAATTTATGAGAACGTTGATTTTCGTATTTATACTTTAGGTTTCCTCATTTAAATAACGTTTCTCCTCAATGCACTTAGGATTTCAAGTTGACGAGTAATGAATATTATTAAAAAATATTAATTGTACAGTTTCATTTACCACCAACTATAAATATTCGTGTAAAGCTTGATATGAAAGTCCGCGTGATATGTATCGCGAATAAGGCCGATATTTCATTCGTCGAACAATGTCGCGCGACGAAGCGAATAAGAAATTTGGTAATTATGCACAAAAGAGTAATCCTCTCCAATTGTCGTATAGTATATATAGGTTAGGTTACATTTCAGGGGGCTCTGGGAGGAAACCCTTCGCCATGGTGTATTATTTCTATTCTTCAATTATTTAATAACTCCGAAAACATGCAAGTGCTACCCTTAAATACATATATAAAAATACTGGGGACAACGTCCTCTTCACTATATCAAACTTATACGAAAATCGCAAAGGATCACCCTTTATGCACAATTACCAGAAGTTTCGACTGGCCGCAGAAGACGTACAACGGAAGTTCCCTTTCTCGGCAACCAATCGAAGCCTCTCGTTCGCTCCATCGCAAATATGTAAATTCTCATAATTTCTCTGATAAAAAAAAAAAAAGAAAAAAGCTTCGGAGAAATGACCGACAAGTTGCCAGGAATTTCTTATCCTTCCTGACGTAACTTACCGCGGTTAGAACTCCATCCTCGTCGCCGTCGGTGGCGCGACGAGGCGGGGGCGAAAACGTCCGTGCTCTAATTCCCCGCGATTTTCCTCCGCGTAATTACTTTGGCTCGTCCCCGGGTGGGCCGGAGACGCGGGAAAAATATCAGATATTAATTTCGGCCCGCGTTCTTCAGTCGCGCGTTCCCTTCGGAACGACGCAGCGGCTTCATCCGCGCCGGATGTACCCGCCATCTCTCTCTCTCTCTCCCTCTTGCTCTCCGTGTATTCATGTATTCCATAACTTCGGAATACATGAATGCATCCCCGTGGGTGCGCATCCCGGGGCTCGTCTTATCGATCGGCAAGGATCTATCCAATCTGTCGGATCTAACCGATTTATCCGATTTATCCGCTGAAATCTCCGACCACGTGACTCCGTTTGCCCCCCGCGGCCTCCCCCTCCCTCTTGAGGTTCACCCCGATTCGGAACTTGTCAGTTTTCTTTTCCCTCTTTTTACATTTCGGTATAACGGATTGCTTAACCTCGCATTGCCGACGGAAACTGGATGCTCGTCGATTGGACTGTCCCTTCCGGTGCTTCCTGGTGATTTTTCTTATTGGGATAGGTTAAGGTGAAGTGAAACTCCCCATAAAATCAGTCGATTCGGATAAGACGCTCTTTTTTAAAGGTATTGGTTCGAACTGTCCGAAACTTTGACACATGATTTGTGAGCACCTAAGAATTGTCCTCACATTTTCAAAATTTGGATTTTCGAATATAAATCTTTGACTTAGCTTATTTTCTGGTATTTCGATCGATATACAATTATCGAAGGCTCTAATATAAGAAGCGAAAGTGTCGGGACAATTGTAACACGATTTAGAACACTCTAGTAATCGAGAAACTCGCATTCGGAAAGAATAAAGGCAAAAAAAGTGTCGTATGCGCTTCTATGCTAAAACGATGATAGCACGAGGTCTCGGAAAGAAAATTTAGTTGCCACTGAAATCACAGGTGGCACTCTGCAGGCAATTAGGGCATCAAGAACCACGAATTCAGGGGATTTCTGGAGTTTGACTTCGATTTCTCCATAATTATTCTACGGAAACTATATAGATAGTATGTCATTTAGTACAATACCCAATATAATTCGACACAGCCGTCGATATAAATACGAACATCGGTAACGTTGGTATTTAGAAGAATCTTTTTTATCGACGTTGATCAAATTTCTCGACGTGTTTCACTTCGCATTGCCGATGGCAACTGTATGAACGGAAACCCGTCGATTGGACGTCCCTTTAATTGCTTCCTGATGGTTTTTTTATTTTCTTATTTTTTTATTGAGAACAATTAACGGAGAAAACGGAGAAAACGCGTCGCGGGGGCGAGGCGAGCTCTAATCCGCGACGGTGGAAACTGAGAATTCACGTTATCGGATAAATTCGTTGCATCGGCCAGCCCATGCCACGGTAATATTTCGGTACCGGTATCGAAAGGAGATAGGAATTGTTTATCGCCAGTCGGACTAATTCTCTCGGGCTTAGACGAGAAATCGCATTCGCTTCGGCTAAACCGGTGATTCAACATGGCGCCGTAGTCACACGCGAGCGAGATTAAGACGGCGAAGCAGTCGTATGGCGTGTACGTCCATAAACAATAAAGTAACGCTTTTCAACGGTTCTATTAAGTTGCCACACCTAACGAATCGTAAAAGAGTTACGTTAACGTTTACGGACCAGAAAGCGGCTTCGTCATTTTAATCCCTCGTGTTCATACGTTACGACGCCATGTTGGAGAACCCACGCGGTTAACCCTTCGCCTGGAATCCCTCTTCCTCTAAAACGAGGAGCGGCTGTAAACGTTAAATCACGGACGGTACAACGTTTTTATCATTGTCAATAGTTTGTTTTACGTTCATTCCGCGCCACTTGCAAATCCATAAATAATAACGTAACGGCTTTTAACTGCTCCGTTAACCCAGCGAATTTAGTGAATCGTAAAAGGGTCACGTTAACGTTTATGGATTCGATCCATCGCTGGGAATCGGGTGCGCTCCTTTAACACTAGAACTACCAAGCCCCGTCAAAATTACTGGCTTTAAATGGACCACCACGGCCAAAAAAAATTCCGCCAGTAGTTCTAGTATTAAAGAACATCAATGAGACTTAAGGTGATGTGAAAGTAGTGCCGAAGAGATTCCGTTTACACAACTGTTCTCCAAGTTGGGTTTACCGAATCGTTTTAAACTTTACAACGTGAATATGGAGACTGTAAGGAAGGTCCTGAAACTCGTGAGATATGAGTTATTTCAAATTTGCTTATGGGTATTTTGACATTTTTGTATATGAAATGATATTTCATGAGGAGCAAGACCTTCTTTATAGACCATGTTCATGGTGTAAAATTTGAAACGATTCGGTATACCTAGTTTAACGAAAAGTTTCATGAACGATCGACTCCTCAGATGCCACTTTCATATCCCCTTAATGCTTTGCTGATTTTTCTGTTACGTTTTATAAGTGAATCCCGAAGTTCTACGTGTACGTTGTTTAATGGAGAAATTTCTATCCTCTGGAAGTGAATGTCGATGCGAAAGTACCTTGAAATTTTATTAGTTCAAATTCTTCCCACGTTAAACGCAATTCTCGTACTTGAGGAATCTTCCCGAAAGTTTGGTCGAGTGCAGCTTTTTTTAAGGTTCATCTCGGGTGTGGCCGATTTTGTTTCGGGAGTGGCTCGTCCACTCCTCGCTCGCCAGAGGGCAGCAATTTCTCGCAATCCTATTTTGATTCTGCGTTTTTCTCCCCCACTCCAGTTGGACCACCTCCCGGCCTTTTTTTAACCACCGCAACGTCTGTCCAACAAAGCTTTCGAGTTCCCCGGTAAGCTCTTCGATGGACCATTTAGCGGCCCAACGTGTCGCCCATATTTTCAATATTTTCAAAACGGTCATTTTCGTTCATGCCGCCATTGTTAAAAATGATTTCAATCGCTTTTTAATACAAATGTATACTAAAACAGGAAACAGCGGCACTCGAAATGAAAACCGGACAAATGTACACCACATAAGACACGATTTCGATGTAGAAGTTCGTCCAAATGTATATACAATTTTAAACTAAACAGTGAAATAAGAAAATACATCGACATAAATGTTAATAAACGTGCTACAACGCGCTTTTCTCAAAATTCAATTCCGTACGTATAAGTGATCCAAAAATTAGTACATACAAAAGTACTCGAGCTTTTTCAGTTGCGTCTCTCATAACAATCGCACACCCTAGGAAATGTGATGGAAAATTAGTATGCAAAATATTTCGAAATTTAATATCCATTTTCTCTGAAATTCGTATACTTGTTTCCTAAAATCCCGAGCGGAATCGTGTATAAAATTTCGAAACATTGTATCTTGAAGAAAAAAAAAAAAAAAAACTCCGACTATGTGTAATCCATATTTTGAGCGGATACTTTTAAAAGTGTACCACTCTTGCTTCAATTCAAGCCTCCGTGTACCGCGCCACTTAGCGAATTTAGTATGCAAATATTTCCCTCTCCTCCGCGAACCAACAACCGAGAAAGTACCATTATTTAAGAGAAAACGTTTACTTCCATTCCCACTCATTATCGGGCGTTTCCAATAATGGCAACCTGACCCCTTAAAGGCGTTAAGGAAAAAAAAAAAGTTACTCCCTCCCCCATACACTTCCTCGGGCCTTTCAGAACAAGGCAGAACTTGTATTACGTAAGTTCTCATTATATCGCGACGGTTAGAAAAAAAAAAAAAAAAATCCACAATTAAACTGGGAGCAAACAAAGCGAGCTTAACATCACATCAACGTCTACCGTGTTAAATAATATTGACGTACTTTTAAGTGTGTACCCTGCATGCAAAATTTCACACATAAAAGAAATACGAATTTTTTTTTTACTAAAGTACCCCGCGAAGAACTGTTGGCATTTTTGTCAATCGTGTACACTTTACCCAACTTTATTCTATATTTCAAGTTCAAATGAGACCGATTTAATTAACGTCTTCCTATATCTTACATTCTCCCATTAACCCTTTCAGCGCTAAGCCTTTTTGGCGTATGGGCGAATTTCAACAGGGCGTACAAGCAATATTGGACCAAACGTCAGACGCACTTGTGGGTCCATAGTGCTGAAAGGGTTAAACTCGAAATCTTGACGTGCTTTCTCGAGACTTATACGAAAGAAAACTTTTCGGTTCGGATGACTGAAACGACCTTCTGCTTTTTTCGATAACAAGATTACGCAGTTTAAAGGCGAACCGCGTCGCGTGACACCGAGATCAGAAATTTCCACCGTTCGTATAGTTTCGCGTTGTCTTAATCGCGTAGCCCAGATTCGAAAAGCCTTCTCCTCAAGACCTTGACCAAACGAGAACGAGCAATCTCCTCTCGGAGATTCGTCTCGAAGCCGATCCTAAGGTTTTGCTCTAGGTCTCGTTCGCCGAAGTCGCGAGTTCTCGCAGTCTATTTCGGTTACGCGTTTTCTCCCCCTCGCTGCGCGGGTCCTCTTCTAATTTCTTTGATATAGTCTGTGGTATAGTTTGTAGTATAGTGCATATAAGCCACGTCGACACTATCCGGTATATACTCTTTCTTCTCGTCGCGTCTGTTTCACCTTACTTCGACAATTTTACAATAAAGGGCCGAGTACAGTTCCGTTCAGATAATCCTTTTAATAATGTAATCCCAAGTCGTTTACGTCGGGGCAAATACTTAAGAAATGAAATTATTAGGTGCCTACACATTCTATATGTACAATGTGGATATCAATTTCTACTTCGACGTTCAAATTAAGAGAGTGAATACGTAAGCGTGGCTTCGCCTCCTCCCAAGTATAATCAAACATGACTTAACTTATTCGCACATTTAATATGTACAAACTTGTTTATTCTTATATAGGTTGAGCCTGTTCTATCTGATAATTTAAATTAAAACGACAAGAGATTTTCCCGGGCAGGCAATTAAACCATCTATAACGCATTTACACCTGACCAACCCCCAGGCGAAAATGTATATTTTAAATTTTACAGTTTTGCCGTGTCCGGGCGAAAGCGTATTTTTTTTTTTTTTAATTTATACACAAATGGATTACGGACGAAACTGTAATCGCCGGGATAAAGTACCATCCTTTCATGTCCCGGGTGATAATGGCTTGGAAACTGTGAACGAGGTAACGGTAAATCGGTGATTTTGAGCGGACCTCGAGGTTCAGGATGTCTAACAACGACTTTTTACCGTACGAATTTGCATACGTCTTGGTCCCTTACTTTTCTCCCAGGCTCGTCTAGGGAAATGTTCGAAACATCGCCATGAGCGTAGTCTCTATATTGCTTGATTAAAAAAGATGCCTACGTTTAATCCATAAGAAATATACACTAATTCAATAAAAAAAAATATTTATAAAACTATCCTCCAAACTAGATGCATCGAATCGATGGAAACTTCAGCATGTGATTATGGCGGCCCTAAGGAAGAACGTGATGCTCATAAAATTTAATTTTTTTTATAAAAAAAAAAATTCTTTCATTTAGACTAGACTAGACCAAAAGACCTCAATCCGGTCAAGTGTCTTAACGCCATTTTTTCCCGCGAATCAGACCCCTGCAATCGTCGCATTCTATCCATTACGGCAGGTGCAAAAAAAAAAAAAAAAAAAAAAAAAAGAAAAAAATCCGACCTAATCGCGCAGCTCACATTCGGAGTGCCTTCTCTCTCCTTTGGACCTGGAACCCCGTCAGGGGGAACGCGAGAGATCTCGAGATTCATCTTCGGTGAGAACGGAGCGTTGTGTCTGGCTCTAGCTCGCTGGAGGGCCGCGATTTCTCGCAATCTATTTCGATTCCGTGCTTTTTTCCCCTCGCCCCTCTCTCGGGCTCCCAGAACGTGGAACAGTGCGTCGTACGTATGAATAGATATTTGGCACGCAACGTCGGCGGGTTACGTGCACGCACGCGTAATAGGTCCCCAGCCGCCATTCCGCCGAGGGATTTCGACGAGTTTTATTTCGATTCTCATCGATCCCGAGTTCGCGTTTGCACACGGGACCCAGGCCGAGTCTCCTCGGAAGAATACTCGGCGCTGGCAAATGTCTCGGGACCTCTGGGAGGCGCCAATTATTTACGCCGACCTCAACCGTCGAGGTTCGCTCGAAAATGCCCTCGACCATGGGGCCATGAAATAGGATAAGTGGACGTAACGCCAATGGTCGGTTCCAGAAAAAAATAGTCCCAAAATCGGGACCCAGGATCTCAGATTTTCGCTGATCTAACGATTCGAGCGCTACTTACGGAAATTGAGGAAACTCCAATCCGACGTGACCAAACCCTTTACAAAGAATATTTTATTTTGACATCTACTGTGCTAAATAGTATTTGTACCTTAGTGTGTATACATTGCAATAAGCTTCCCAGATAAATGAAATATGAATTTGTTTAGTAACATGGCAAGAACATATCCATTGGCATTTTTCTTGACCCGAGACAATTTGCCCAACTTTTCCTTACGGTATATTTTAAGGAAATATTTTTAACGGTGTAGCAACGAAAGATGGCCCTTGTAGGCCTCTCCGTCTGGAGTCTAACTTTATATTGTGCACCTTTCCTTAATTTCTAGATCCATGATCTCGACCTTTGGCGCGTCCACGTCCTGCCGGGAGCGACTCTCCCACGCGAACGAAATTACACCTCGTTTTCGGTTTAATTCCGGCATTTTTTCGAAAGCAGAACAAATTCGCGTTTGCAAGTTCTCCTCGAGGCCCGAGGGAGTCCGCAATGCATAGTATTTACGTCGACCCTATTTGTTGGGTTTGCAGGAAGATTCTGCCTTCGACTTACGAGCGCGGTCGCGTCGAAAACGGCGAAGCTCTTTCACGCGGCAAGAGTACACACCTCGCTTTCGGTTTAATTTTGCTCATTCCTTTTCGAGAGGACAATTTCGCCCCAGGGTTTTCGAGTCCGAAAGGCAACCATCTTCCGTTGAGCTGACTCTCTATTGCATGGCGTTGCCACCGGGTAACAAACCAAATTTCTACCCAACGTTAATATCTTTTCTTACCACGTGGTAATAACAATAAACCTAAAAATGAGAAAAAAAAAGCCAAACTGATCTAATTTCATTTAGACCAACCCCCCATATATTACAGTTGCATAACGTTTAACGACATTCCATTATAAATTTATTGTAAATACATTATAAACTTGGAATATCATGTCTGAGTAAAACTTGCAACGAAAATATTACATAATTGTAATATTTTTTTTTTTTTTTTTAACAGGGTAGCAGTCTGTAAAAACCTATTCATCTATGACACAAGAATATCTTTTTCTTTTTCTTTTTCTTTGAAAGCGGCTCTTTTTTTTTTCACTCAGAGTAAGGAAGCAGAGATCGATCATCCGTAGATGAACCTGTCGTCAAGAAGATCCCGTTGGAAAATTATTCATCGATTGTCTTATATATCGTTGGTCTTATCGATGAAGCTTCATAAGCGAAAGCAGGGAATTCCGAATCCGCGGGGCGATCTCTCGATTAGCTTGCAAGGAGGCAAGGATCGATCAGCTGTTGCGATTGTACCCTTCAATGCTCGTTTGTTGGACCCGGGGGACCTTCACCTCGATCGACTTCCATCGAGAGTCCGCGGATAATCGCGACTACGGCAATTACCAGCCCCGTTACCCCAAATTGGGACACTTTCGTTTTCGCGACGAAATCCGCCCGGAATCGAGTCGACCGAATTCCGCACCCTCGACGCGAGCCCGAGATCCGCGGAACTTGACTCGTCTCCAAAAAGGGAATTCACTTTACGCCGACGGAACGTCCGCCAATGAAAGTCCATTTTTCCTTTTTCAAGTCTAGCCGAAGCAATACACTTAAGGTAATTAGACTTAGAATGCGATTTCAAGTCTCGAGAAGACTCCGTCGCAATAGAACATACTGCAATGCTATCGCTATTAAAAAAAATGTTATCATTTTATAACATATGTTATAAGTTTGCGTTGATCAGTACTTGATTTTAAACGTAAGTTAACAAATCGTCTAATTTTTCACCGCGCTCTAACACTCGGTACACTAATAAAAATGCCCATGTAAATTTACATACTCAATCATTGATTATTTTGATGGCACAACAAATTCCAATAAAATCACATTGTCTTTGTAATATCACATTCACTATCTAATTTAAGTAAAACTGCCTTAACACGGTAAATACACAATGTCACGTGCACTTATACACTTCCCAATTCGTAATTTTTCTATTTTACGTATTTCTACGAAGACCTTCATTTATCAGATATATAAAAATGTATGTAAATTTACATCGATTTTTATCACGGTACTCTTCCCGAATAAGTACGCCGAAACGAAATAATCAGATATTCTAAAGAAGCAATTGTAAGTCATAACCCGATACGCTCGGCCGAATAAATTGATTGTCTCGAATATGAATTGGTTTTTGCCAAAACCGATGCAAGTCGAAGGAAGGAATAATTTACTCCGACCGGTAGGATTCGTTTTTGCCGAGCAGCAAGCGGCACGTTCCTTCTAGTAAACCACTTTTTTTTTCTCTCTCTCTCTCCCTCCCGACGCAAGA
Source organism: Orussus abietinus (assembly GCF_000612105.2). Classification (NCBI taxonomy): domain Eukaryota; kingdom Metazoa; phylum Arthropoda; class Insecta; order Hymenoptera; family Orussidae; genus Orussus; species Orussus abietinus. The sequence continues at coordinate 105,887 of NW_019394370.1, read as the reverse complement.
AGACGCAAGTCGGCCCCTTTTATCGCAAATGGAAGATTTATTCAATCCTTAGTCACTCCGTGCAGCATGTGTCGGTAATAGCGGTCGCTCCCCATTGGCACGCGACGAATGACATGTATTTTATGACCTGTCTGGAAACAACTTAAACGGATTCATAAATTACACCTCTAAATCTACCGCGATAACGAGTCAACGACTACGATATAAAAGACAACCGATAAGTACAGTGGACTGCTCCAGTATATGACCGTCATAGAGGAAGAAAGTACATTGCACAAATTGCAGCGTGTCACATCATCGGCATGCATCCGACGTTGAAAACTAACGCAGATTTTCTATAACCCACAAAAGATGTTCTTCCATCGCAAAACGCTATGCCCAAGCTGATCAGTTTCCATGGTGGAATTTCGATCGCGGTAATCGCCTGTTTTACTCTACATAGCCTTTGTTTTTTAGCAACCGTCTCCCTAAATTTTTCTTCACCTCGAAGAAAGTTCATCCATAATTAACGCGAATTTTCTATAACCCACAAAAGATGTTCTTCCATCGCAAAACGCTATGCCCAAGCTGATCAATTTCCATGGTGGAATTTCGATCGCGGTAATCGCCTGTTTTACTCTACATAGTCTTTATTTTTTGGCAACCGTCTCTTTAAATATTTCTCCACGTCGAGGGAAGTTCATCCATAATTAACGCAGATTCTCTATAATCCACAAAAGATGTTCATCCATCGCAAAATGTTATGTCCCAGCTGATCAGTTTCCATGGCGGAATTTCGATCGCGATCATCGCTTGTTTAGTCTTTATTTTTTGGCAACCGTCTTTCTAAATATTTCTCCACGTCGAGGAAAGTTCATCCATAATTAACGGCAGATTCTCTATAATCCACAAAAGATGTTCTTCCACTGCCAAATGCTTATGCCCAATCATCAATTTCCACGGTGGAAGTTCGATCGCTTCGAACATCCTTATACATCTTTCTTAGGGCCGCCATAATCACATGCTGAAGTTTCAAACGATTCGGTATACCCAGTTTGGAGAAGAGATTTATCAATATTTTCATTTACATATACAGGATGACCCTTTCATATCATCTTAAGATGGAAAAAAATCGTTTTGACACATTCCCGACACGCAAAGGGGGACATTCCTTGACCGACCCATCCGACCCAAACCCGAAGCCTTTCTCCCTGATTGACTCCGGATCTACGAGGAATCCGATTTTCGTGGAAAGAGTCACTATTTGGAAAGGAGTCACTTCGGAAACTTTTCTATTTACCCTGTAATAAAACGCGATTGCTTGAAGCGTTGAGGCAGATAAACGAGCCCTACCGCAAAATGGATGAAACGAGCTTCCCCTTCGTATCTCGTCTTCAACTTCTTCGCGATTGACCCAGTTATTCGTAGCTCTCGGTCAACGTACACTACTGGATGAGTTCGGTTAAATCCCATCGAAAGCCCATGGTTTGGTCTAACCAAAAGGTTCTTAACCGTTGCTCCGAAAACTTGTTAAAGTTAAGGCGATATGAAAGGGTCATTCCATATACACAAAGCGTTAAAACATTTATAAAATATTTCTCCAAACCGGGTGCATCGAATCATTAGAAACTTCCACACGTGATCATGAAGGCCCTAAAGAAGATCCCGATGCCCATAAAATTTCATTTTTCAAAAAAACATTTTTTTTTTATTTATCCTGGAGTAGAACCAAGATCACATTTTTTTTTTTTTAATTAAATTTCACGAGCATCGTGTTCTTCCTTAGGGCCTTTATAATCACGTGCTGACGTTTCCAATGATTCGGTTACATATATATAAAACGTTAATATATTTATAAAACATTTCTCCAAATTGATTGCAACGTATCATTATATCACATTGCAAAGTTTGAAACAATTCGGTAAACCCAGTTCGAACAAAAAGTTTCATAAGCAAAACCTCTTCGACGTCACTTTCACATCACCTTAAAACGAGTTCAAACTTCCATCCTCGATGAAGACTCCCAATTAGCCACTTCTACATATCGGAACATTAGTGAACAAGACTAGCGAACCAAACGGTCTATCGTGAGTCATTGATTGGACAAGTTTCCTAAAAGGGCCATTTTTTATTCCGTAGTCCTTGCAAGCATTACCGCATTCTCGGCCTGAATTTCTTCGGCAACGCGAAGCTCGCCTGTACTTGGCGCGGAACTCTACCGAGTTCCTCGACAAGTCTATTCGCGGCATTTGCTTCGCATCGTTCGCGGATGTCTCGATGGACCCAATATATACGTTATTCGTCAAGATTTTCTCTTCGACCAAATTTTCACCAACAATCTCGAATTCTGCGTTTTCATCCTGATCGTTCGCAATCGATAAGGGTCTAAATGGTCTGATAAACCAATACCCTGGAAGTCCCGCGATTCTTTACGGTACCGACCAGTTTATGTCCAGAAACCGAAAAAGTTGAAATTAGTTTAAGGAGATGTGAAAGTGGCATCCCAAAGCTCAATCGTTCATGGAACTTTTCTACAAACCGAGGATACCGAATCGTTTGAAACTCTACACCTAAAAGTAAGGTCCCGACCTCATGGAATTCAATTTTTTGTGAACAATTTTGCAAATATCTATAAAGAAATTAAAAAAAAAACTCACATTGTCAAGTTTGAAACTATTCGGTACCTTCATTTCGGAGACAAGCTTAATAAACTAGATCTTTACGCCACTTTCACATCACCTTAACCCGTCGACTACGGAACCCTTTCGACATATGGGCGAAATTCATCAATGCGTGCAGGCAACATTGGACCAAACGTCGGACGCCTTACTAACCAAAGGGTTAAGAAGCAGGACTTTAGAAGGTATTCCCTGCCCCGGAACCGCCGCAATTTAATTTCATTCGTCTCTGCATGGTCCTGAAAGGACGTCTCCAAGAATTTCCCTACCCCGAGGACGTCGCCTCGTCGGTTCGCAAAGGACCTCCGCCGAAAGTAGGTTCCCGACGACGATTTTCTCCGCGCATGGCCGCGTCCGACAATTTCCCGTTAATATTTCTGGCGATCCGTTCGACCGAAACGTAAAGCCGGGTACACATCCGAGCACGAAAGCGGACGAAGGAAGGTGAGGCAGAAAAAGTGCCTCGAACTAAGATGCGAACGCGGTACCGAACAAAGTCCTCCGAGGCAACGAACGGATATCTTAACGAATGAGCCTCGGATAAGGTGTCGAACTATCCGCGGCGGTTGGTCGCATTTCAATTGATCGTCCACCCTCGTATGTTCGCTTTGCCTGGTCCGCGACAGTGCTCGGATGCGTACCCGGCTTAAGTTCGCCTTGCCTCCTCCGCGTTCGTGCTCGGATGTGTCCCCGGGTCCACGTCTCCGCGTTCAGAGGAATACCCGTGGGTTCTTACATTCTAGGGACCCCTCGGGTGGCGGACTCACATTTTATATGGGTGTTGCATGTGGTGTCCCAGGTGCAGCTCCTGCTGCTGGTGCTGCTGCATCTGCTGGTGCTGCTGCATGGTCTGGTGGTGGGTCTGCGGGGGGTCGAGGCTGGAGGCGCCCAGCAGGGTGGCGCTCTCCCTGAAGAGCGTGGCGACCTGCATCCTGGGGTGCCGGGGTCGGCGGGGGCGCCGATGCGGACTCCTGCTCGGTAACGATCCCGGGGAACCTACGGAGAGCTAGGCCGGCGCCTTCCTGGTCGGGAGCATCGCGGCCCGGTCGCTCCGGAGCCGCTCCTTCGTCGATCGAGCTGGCTCGCTCCGGGCTCAGTCCGGGCCCTCGGCCTCGGCCATACGTCGGTCGCCCTCGCGCCGCCTAGGTCCCGGGCGACCCGGACCGGGTCGGCCCGACGCCGTCGTCGGGGTATCGACGCGGACACCTTCTCTACGTCCCCGTGTCCGTCTCTCTCTCTCCCTCTCCCTCGCTCTATCCTCACCGTCACCGCCGTAGCCGCAGCCGCGGGTCCAGGAATACCACACCCGCGGTCACTGTCCCGGGTCCGTCCTCCGGGTCCGCGGACGCGCTCTCGGCCGGCAACCGGCGCGAGAATCGGCAACCACTGGGGAGAACCGGGGCTCGGGTGGATCGGGCGCGGGCAACCTAACCGCGCACCACTCGTCGGGCGCACTGCTCGCCGTGCCGTCCCGTGGCTCGCTCGCGCCTCGCAAGCCGTGCGCTCGAGCGCTCGCGGCGCTCGGTCGGTAATTCAGGCTGCGCGCGCACGCGCCGAGCGAGAGGGACTCGGACCCGCCCGCCTCCCCCCTCGCCCGCTTGCCGGAGAGCCGCCCCGCCGCGGGACGTGTACGAGGCACTCACACCGACGACCGTCCCACCGACACTGCTCCGAGGCCGAGTCGGTGTACGAGATACGCCAGCGACCGCCCCACCAACCCTTGTCCGGAACCTCGTCGGTGTACGAGGTACGCCAGCGACCGCCGCTCCCACACCATCACCCGCGGCGCCGACGCCGCGACGGTGTCCGCTCACCGACGACACGCACACTCCGGACGCCCCGTTCCCTCCCCGCCTTCGGTACACAGCGCCGCCGCCATGACACCGTTGTGTCACCCACGCCTCCACTCGAGCGCCGTCCGTGTGGCTCCGTGGCCGCCGAGCCGCGTAGGTGCGAGGAGGCGCGCGGCGGTGTGCGGCGGGCGAGCGCGTGTGGGTGCGCGCGCAGGGACGCGAGCCAACTGGAGCGGCCGGAGCGGGGCGCGCGCGCGCACACGCACGTAAGCCTCGGTGTGCGGCTGTGACCCTGCCGCTTGACGGGTGGGTGGCGCGCAGGGACGCAACTACCCGACATTTTATTTACGTCGTCGGGCCACTCCGGCGTCCTACGCCCTGAGAGAAAAAGAGTTGATAAACCGAACAGTTTGACTCTGTTAAAGCCATTTTTCTTAAAGGAACGCAATTTTGATTTACCATGAATTTGGAGCTGCGACTACTTTTTAATTGTTGACCATCCTCCTGGCTTTTGTAGGAATTTTGGAGTAACGATTACGATATTTATTCTAAAGGTTTTTACTATTTTCAAATAGGCTGCCTTGTAAATATCGTTAAATCTCGGGGCAAGATGCTATTTATTCTACTTTTAGTAGCTGAAACGGGCACAACCGTTTATTATTGCGGTTTGGGTAAATCGACTTCCAATTTATCCTGAACTTTATCTAAAATGTTGTTCGAGTTCATTTCGACGGCACCGATGGTACGAATTGTGCCTTGGTACCGGTCTGCATTTACGATCTGCGTTCGTTGCGTTGGCCGAGTTTTTGCAACGTCCTACGCGAATTCAAAGAAATTTGTGAGGTTAGCCGAGATTCCAGACTTCGCGAAACCTCTGAAGATTTCGGAGGATTTTATGAAATTTCATGTCGGGCTTCGACGAGGCGTCGTCTTTATCACGTTACGGCCGTGTCGGCTGTGAAGTGTTTATAGGTTATGCAACTTTCTGGTAACGCGAGCCTTTTCCGAAATCTTGTTTATGTAAAAGAGATAGAAACGACGAAGGCATTTCCTCCTCATTTTGACGCGTTTCTAAAGATGCATCGATTCTATCTATCAAATTGGGTGTTTTGCAACATAGCCCCTAGTAGCACAAAATATTTGTCTAATAATTTCTAGATTTTTAACGAATATCGTACATTTGGAATATTTGCGAAACATATATTTTAGAATATTATTTTTATAATATTTGAACCGATGTGCGTCTTTGGGATTATTGGTAGCCACCATTAACATTTAATCCTATCCCCGTAAATATAATAAAGTGTATCTACCATGCAAATACTACACGAAAACAAAGGAATTCTGTTACTGAAATATATGCACGTTAAATGCTTATTAAAAAGGGTATCGTTGGCTCATATTTTTCTTTATTTTTTATGCGCTCGTATTCACCGGCTTCAGAGGCATTTGTGCAGTAGGCAACCAGGAGGAGGAAATTTTAATTCAATCGCTAATTTAATTGCTCTTCGTTTTAATTAAATCGCCAATTACTCGCTATCTAGAGGTTAAATATAAAATTAAAAATACACAGATTCAATATGACTATGGAAGAAAAGCGTGCAGCATTTTTTAATGACTCGAAGTAAAGATAATTGAATCGGAACACAGCGGGAATGGCAATTAATTAGTTACGTACAGTTCATTCCGTTACAACGTTGCCTCTGCTTTGAAAGAGCGAAATCCATCAGGACTTGTATGATGTGCAAATTTACGTCGATCACACAATTCCTTAAAATTGTTGTAAAACGTTCAAGTTCTATATCGAATGTAAGAAGTTAACGAATGAACTGTGATTTTGTTCGAAACTTTTTTCATATGAATTCATTCAGGTATAAAAAAAAACATTCCTTTATATAAATATCGGCCCCATGACGCGCTAGCTTATGTTACTTCTTGAGTATTCAAAATGGCGTTACCACCAAAAGGGTATAGATAAATTTTATTTAATCGGCGTCGCTTAAATTTCCCAGCGCCTTTCATATCGCCTTAAGGCTTTCACGAATACCTCGCACAACAGTGGCCATGATCGCGTCGGAAAGAATTGGCCAATCGAATTGCCGAAAATCGACGCAATTTAATAATGTCCCGTGATTCGATAGTCCAGTTCTAACCGTTACGCTTATTAGCGATATCCGTTAAAGTCTTCCACCGCGCATCGAGGGAACGTCTTCCTGGAGATCTCGCTGAAATTTTCGAAGCAGCGAGTGCGGCCCTGGCGGCGAAACGCACGCGTGTTGGTGCGGAGAGAGCGGGGCGCGACGTAGTCGCAACCCGCTCGCATCGCCGCAGCTCGGCTCGGCTCGGCGCGGCCCGGCTCCGCTCGGCTCGGCTCGGCTCGCACGACCGACTACCGACTCCCACCATCCGAACTTTCGGAAAAATCAATAGAATACAAGAAAAGCCTACGCTGCGCGCAGCGAGCGGGGGGCTCTGTTTGCACGAGAGAGCCCGGTAACCGTGTGGAGCGACGCGTAGTCGAGCACATAGAAACGAGCCACATAGAAACACGGAGAGGCCGCGTAGCTTCGTCTCGCTCTCCGCCTCGTCTCTTTTCCACCTGCCGGTGACAACGGAACCTAACCTAACCTCCGTCGACGCTTCTGGCCGAATTCAACCTTCCGCTGGCCGGTCGCGCGTCGTTTCTTTCCTTGGCGCGATTTGGCCCCAACGCGCCGGTGAATCCTTCGGCGAACCTAACCTAACTTACCTTGACGCGTCGTAGGGTGGCGAACAGGTGGGAGAGAGAGAGAGAGCGCCGCCCGCCTCGCCCCTCGCGCTGCGCCAGGGAAGATGGCGCGGCTTTCGAAAACCAACGCTCCCGGCGGTACCCCACCGCGCATGCGCGGGCCGAGCCTTCCCATTGGTCGACGTCTCTTGCGCGCAGTCCAACCTCTTTGAAAGTTGCGCGGTGCTCGGGGCCGGTTCTCGAATTGCGCTAACCCGCTGTCCCTGCCCGTTGCGCAACGGAAAATGCGAGAAGTGTTATGAGGCGTAGAGTTAGGAAACGGAGAGTGGAGTGCGTTCGGCGATTTCTGCAATTTTTTATTTTAGTACCGTCCGAGGAGCCCTGGAACGAAAATATGGGAGCATGGAGTGTTAGGGTACGAATTTTTTACGTTGCGTAGATATTAAGGTGAAGTAACAAAAACCTCGAGAAATTTGATCGATGTCGGTGAAAAAGATTCTTCTGAATACCTACGTTACCGACTTTCGTATTTGTATTGACAGCTTTTTTGAATTATATTGAGCATTGTATTAAATGCCATCCTCCATATGTCGTTTCCGCACAATAATTATGAAGAAATCCTGAACTATTAGTTGTGAACAAATTTCATTATTAATCAAAGTACGTTTTTCTTATTAATTCGTTTAAGGTCCGAGTAGGTAAAAAACAAAAAAGAATAATAAATACTTACTTATTGTGCCCACTCCGTTTGATGCCATTTTCATCGATAGCAAGCGAGTATCGAAGCCGAGGGTATTGATGCAAAAAATACTTAGTATCGGAATGAAAGTATTGAGTAAATAGCCGTATTTACTTGTATCCGTTTGGATAAGGACTTAACTATTCCACGGTTACAGGTGTATCGCACTTAGCAATTGCTAAAACTGCGAGTAACGGTCAGTCCATTGGCAGGTGTACTTTTCAGTCGACGTGTCTTGAGCAAGGCAACACTACTTAAAATTACGTTGCTGATTTGAATATGATAAAAATAGTGTGTTTTTCTCTTTTGTCCTGGCCCTGGACTGTTAAACAAAATATTACAATTTTATATCATTTTTCTTGGACGTTTTATTTTTGTACGACGACGAATTATATTCGTATTGTTGTTTCAGGTTTCAGATATCATTTATGAAGAGAATTGGACAAGTTTTCCGTAGCGAATAATTTAGTAAAAGAACATCAAGTAACAGTTAATTAATGAAAGGAATAACGAGGTACAGGTGGAAAAACACAACAAATGATACACTGTTAATGTATTCTTATACTGTTAGTACGCAAGGTTCGAATAAAATTATAACTTTGATGTTATAAAAGTAAATTAATATGCATATGCTATAACGTTCTGATTAAACTTATACTTTTTTAACGTCATATTATAATTTGGTGAAATCCAGTAGGATTACTTATGTACTAAATATATGAAATAAATACTATCAGGTAGCCAAGAATGTTCTTGCAATTTTTAAGATTACTTTGAATAACTAAAATGTCAAGGTCTTTCCTGATTACCTGGTATATTTATAATATATGTCCACAAAATGTACGAATAGAAAGTTCTCAAATTAGGATAAAAAAGTGTAATGTTACAAAATTAAAGTATTTTGTTTATCAGGGCATTGAAATTATCCAACTACTCGGAGCCGATCCAGCAATTATTAGCAAATATATTCTGGGAAATTACATTATGATCATAACCATGCAGATTCAGTGCATATCTTGAAGCCGTCTGTAAGCTGTCTAACTGTCCAACTATACTCTCATCTTCCAAGCTTATTTAATTAATAACGCAGGAGGTCGAGAAGATACGAGTTGGTTTATAAAAGAATTCATCTCGTCTCTCGAGGCACCAACTTTAGGCTTTGCGGATCTCAAACGATTCGCTGGGAATGTGCTGAGCAATTCCTCTTTCTCATCTAGGGAGAACGAAGGGAGAGAGAAGGATAGAGATCGTCACGACTACATGTCTCGATCCGAACAGCCTCCATGTGAACAATTGCGATTGCCAACTACTTCGAATCGACTAGAGAAACCAGAGGTCCAACTTTTTGACTTTTTTAGTTCACATTGAGTGAATAAAAATTGTTTAAAACGTATATCGGACCTATCGAATGCCTAGGCAACTATTAGTACCTTTAAGGTGATATTAAAGGTGCTGAGAAATTTAATCGATGAAATAAAATTCATCTATACCCTGTTTGGTGGTAACGCCGTTTTGAATACTCGAGTGGTAACATAAACAATGGCACAGCTGTGAACATAAATATAAATGTCGATAACGTGGCGCGCTATTTTACACGGTATAATAGAAGCTTTTTGTTTTTACCGATAACGATGAAGTTTCTTGGTTTCACTTCAGATTAGGACTAAGGATTCGATTTAACTTAATTACTAGAGAATGTAGCTAAACAAAAAGATGTCGATGCCGTTATTCAGTGACATCGTGATTACGAAATTAGCACAGGTGTTATTTTGATTTCCCTTCAATTGCATTCTAACTTTCCTTTGATGCGACATGGCGAACGGAGAAAAATGAGAACACGGAAATATTTCCATACTATTTCGATAGCAAATTCCTTGGTTCGTTTCATATGTTTACCGGGAGTTGCCAGATTTGACTAATACTTGTCATGCGTCATCTTTTTTTCCCTCTAAGTCTGGCAACGTATACACCGGGGCTGCCAACAATAATTGGCAATTGTTCCCACCAAGCGTAACCGCAGTTTGTCTTCGCGTTCAATTTTTTTTAGTATCGCGGATAATTCCTCAAGGGTTAGGGACGCAGTAAAAGCGATTCAAACAGCTTTCAGGAGCTTCACTCGAACTATACCGAATTTCTTCCCCCATCCTCGTTTTCTCCTTCTCTTTCTTTCTCTCTGAAATATTTTCCTCGACCATTCGATCATATGTGCCCATAATTATGAAAGTGGTCTAAGTCATATATTTTTTGTTTCGAAATTACATTGAATTAATTTCGTTTGAAATAATATGGCGTGAAATAACTGCTAAACTCATTTTTTTTTTAATTTTGACTTAGACAACTTTCTTAATTATGGGCACATATGGTTGCAATGTCTAGAAGGAACTCTTATTTCAACCCACACCTAGAGAAAAACAGCCGGTGAACTGAACATCAACACTCGACGTGTTTCATTTCACCTTAAAAAAGTGTCTTATTCGAATCGACTGATTTGAAGGGGGTTTCACTTAATCTTAATTGGAACAGCATACGTGAAATCTCGAAGAGCGTCCTCGACGTCCTTTCTACATCGCGCGGTTTCTTGTTCCCGATATCGGCTCTCTTCCTATTTATCTCCTTCTTCGTCCCCGATTCTTGTTCGTCGTTGGCCTCTTTCGCTTTCTGTCGCGTTTTCCCCCTCGACAAGCCCTCTCTCGACAACTTTCAATTTATGCCCAAAGTTGTTACGATGGAACGCGCTTGACTCGCGGTCATTCAAGTCGATTACGAGTGCCATCCTCGAGGTTCGATTTCCCCCTCGAGGATGTCCTGCAACCACGAATCGCCTTCCACTTTTCATTCATGAACCTTTCCGTAAGGTCTACGATCGTCATACAGGGTGGGAGAAAACCCCCCACACAAGATTGAAGACAAAAGTTGAACCACGAAGTAGGATAAGAAGATGCAACACCATGTATTCAAATTGTCCACACGTACCCCTAGTGTCCAGGATCTTCAGATGTTTTCCGATCTACCGCCGAGAGAGCCTCTTCAAGGAAATTTTGCAATTAAAAATTATTTTCTGTTAGTGGGTTTATCGCGGTAAAAACATCACGTTCTGTATATCATTCGCGGATTATCGTTTCGCTTTGCGCACCTTAATTCTAAAATTAAAAGCATTTTAGGTCATTTACATTAGTAGGAAATGTTTTGCTCATGTAGAATCGAAGTTCCCTCATTTTCCGCAAGTATCGCTCGCATCGTTAGATCAGGAAAAATTTCAGATCTTGGGCCCGACTATGAAGTTACTTTCTGTGGAATCGATCATACGCGTTATGTCTCCTTATACCACTTCATGAGTTGAACATTATCCAAAGGAAACAATTGTCAACGCACGAGAGGAGCCCAGAAAATTACGTACGACCCTTCCTGGTAGTACATAATGCACAGAATTAATCAATGTAGGATATTCGTTAAATAAATTATATAGAAAATATAAGAGAAATATTTTGTACTACCAGGGGCGTCGTTGAAGTCGATCTTAGCTGAGAACACCGGTCGGGATGTCTCGGGTTGCGATTCCCTGACCTTCCGCAACCATTGAAATTCCAGCCGGTCAATTATTCCCGAGGAGCGTCCTTTAAAGGGCCATTCTTCAGGACTTAATCGGCGCTCCTGGAAGAACCCGACAACGAGGGGCAAAAAGAGGCCGGCCTTCTTTTCCCTACCGAAACAGATCCACTTGCCGTTATAAATTACCATCACATTACGCAACCCAAAACCCGACCGACTTGGTATTTTACTCGGCAATCGGAAGGGTTATCATCCGAGCGTGTAGGAACACCGATTAATGAATTATGTAACGCGACTAACAAATTTCTTTTTATGATAGAAAAGGAGAAAATGAGGAGATACCGAATATAAAAGAAAATCATTACCTTTTTACACTTTGTGCATATAGTAATATGTTGCAATGCGATTTTCGATTTTCCTATTTGATTAGATAAAGAAGTCGATTTCATCTCCGAGAAGCCAAAAATTAACTTCACGCACTATTTTCTTTTTTATTAAGGGTTTCGTGGATTCAAGCTTTTTCCTATATCTTTAAAAAATTATTCACGTGTGGTTATAACTCGTGGCGTCATTTCAAGGGTTCCCGTCATTCCCCTCTTTCCAGCGTCAATCCAGTGGGGTAAAAGGAATTTTATGAATGAACGAAGACTTTCACGATGACTGTGCGTAACTTGTTCTACGAGAATGCGCCCACTTCTATTTTCCAATCTGAGGTTACATTACAATGTTTAGAATTTACAATCATCTGGATACCGCAAAAAAGTAGCATCGTCCAATAATATTTTCAATCTTTCCATGAAGTTCGAAGGGGTATTCATTCAGAAAATCATGCATTTTATGCTTGAAAAGTAGATGAAAATCAGGTGGAAATCGTAAGAGGAAACCACTGGAAATTGTTGGAAATCACCAAAACACTCAGAATTTTAAGGCCGACAGTCACGCGTTATCGAATCGCATTGTCGCGTATCATATGAAATCAAAGGCTAGGGGTCCTCAAAGAAGGAAATCGTTTTCCCCGATTTCAGAGTGAATAGCCCCTCGGAAACAGCGGTTCCTGGTGTTACACGTTAGCATGCCATTACCCGAGTCCTCTCTCCCCTCGCCTTTGCTGCCGCGAGTTGGCGAGGTAAGGGAAACTTTATGAATGAATGTTTCCACGGCGAATATACGAGCCGCGTGCCCCCGTGTGTAAACACAATAACGGCGACGTTTCCATTCATCAGCGACGCTCTCTCGACGACCTCGAGAAACGCCTTGCTTTGCCTCACCTTTCGAGGGTTCCGACGTGATCCATTCTCGAGCTAAACTTCCCTTCCTTTCCCTTTTCTCTCTGTCTTTCTCTCTCGCCTTCGCGTTCCCCTCTTTCCGTCTCGCTCTCTCGTCCACGCACGCTTCGAGTACGAGATCGATTTCGCTCCCCTATGGCCCTGCTCTTTCGCATAAAAACCCTGCGAGGGCGAGAACCACGTAGGGGATTTTTTCCACCTACCGACAGGTTCTCCTGCGGTCGACGACCCTGGTACCAGGAAACCTACCTCGTTTAGGGCAGATTTCGAAAATCCCCGGTGATTTCAGCTGAATTTTTCACACCCCGGAATCCCTGCGTTAAGGTGATGTGAAAGAGGTTTCGTTTATGAAATTTATCTCCGAACTGGGTGCACCGAATCGTTTTAAATCTTACAATGTGAATATAGAGCCTATAACGAAGGTCACGACGCCCATGAAATTTCAATTTTTGAAGATTTGTTTACAGACATTTTTAACACTTTTCAGAAGAAATGAAATTTTATGGGTATTCGGACCTTGCTTTAAGTTTTCATATTCACATTGTAAAGTTTCAAACGATTTGATACACCCAGTTCAGAGAAAAGTTTTATGAACGATTAACCCTTTAGATGTCACTTTCACATCCCCTTAAGTGGAATTGCGGATCCATTGAGATCGAGCTATATTTTTTTTTTATAATTACTAGTTTAATGATGGTGAATGAACCTGGAACTAGCTATCCTATCTCAATCGTGAACCTTTTTTGAATTATCTAAGTGAATCTTTGGGGTGTCAGTACCGTCACTACGTTCTGAATGATGGAGTTTCGATGCGTATTTTGTAGTCCAGTTATGGGCTTTCAAATGCAAAAAGAAAAAAAGAAAACGTTGTAATCTCGTGCCCTACACGAGAATATCGATTTTTTGAGGTGGGGGTGTTAGCTTTTATGGAAGCTTTTTACACCGCGGATGAAATCAAAATTCCAGGCCGTCGATATCGTCGAAGAGTGTATACATATTTTCACTAATATTGAATCAGACATACAGTACCGCTAATATATTTTGACACACGTGGTGAAATTTCTAAATTTCGGAAAGAACAAATCAATGAAAGAAATTGTCGGGGCAGCTATCGTGCAGACTTAATAAACCAATATGGAGAACAATAAATAAAATAGTAAATGAATCAATCAATAAATAGATAAAAAGAAACTAGTCGAATGTGTTATCGTCGTTACCGTGCAATCGATTCAGTACGTCATTATCTCAGTTAATTCTTGACATTTGAAACAAAATATAAACAATAAAGCAATTTCATTTTATTTCTTTTTATTTCTGCATAACGTATATGTTTACTTTGTTGTCGAATCTCTGTTTAAGATTGAGCCCAGTATAGCGACACGTGAGATATGTAAAACAGGGCTTTAAATATTTTCAGGACCGGCCTTTCACTGTACATGAAATTTTCTTCCCAACATTTCGGACATGGAAGGAAACGTGTGGTCCATGGTGTGCGCTATGGAGTTGGGTTTGGACAAGGGTTCACCCCTGAAGATGAACGGCTACTCTTCATTCGTCGAACCTCTGATGGAGAATCCTAAAGAGAGAGATTCAGCCATTTCTTACCCCGCGAAGAATCTTCAAACTCGGAGACGCCGGAAACGTCGTTGGACTTCCGGAAAATCCTTCGGTATTCGCCTCATTGCACGAATTCTAAAACGAAGAATTATTGCGTACAGATCCTGTAATAAACGTGTTGTGAAGAACCGCGATTCTGAACCCCTTTATAAGGAGAAATTGCCGCAAACATTGGAGAGCTGTATACAGGATGCAAAATGCCCGTCCAAGAATTCAACTATCGGGGCAGGTCCCGACAGTCCCATAGATGTTAATCCAGATAATTGGTTTATAGGCCACCGTTCAAACTCTGGACGCACAGAAGCAGTTAAACGTTGCGACCGAGGGACCGAAACTTGCCACTTGGGAATGCCGTACTTAAATGAATTTTACGACGTCATCAGTGTCGATCCTTCGATGCCGTCACCTCGAGAGAGCCCCATAGATTTCCTGGATCCTTCTTCTATCTGTTTGCAACACCAAGAATACCCTCAAGAAGACACGGACGACGAAGTACCAGGACGTTTTCTTCCTACTAACCGAAGTTTTAATTTAGTCGAATCTTCTCTCGAGGTATTAATACGTTCCCAGATAGAAATTCATGAACATCATATGATGAGGAAAATCGATTTAAAAAACTATTTCCAAACCATTCGCTGCATGAAATGTCTGCAATATATGTACGCATGTTTTCTTCATGCTAGCCGATGTTTTAATTTAGTCGAGTCTTCTATCGAGGTATTAATATGTTTCATGAACATCATACGATGAGGAAAATGGATTTATAAACTATTTTCAAACCATTTGCTGCATGAAATGTCTGCAATATATGTACGCATGTTTTCTTCATGCTAGCTGATGTTTTAAATTAGTCCAATCTTCTGTCGAGGTATTAATACGCTCCCAGATAGAAATTCATGAACATCATATGATGAGGAAAGTCGATTTACAAACAATTTCCGAACCATTTGCTGCATGAAATGTCTGTAATATATGTACGCATGTTTTCTTCATACTAGCAGGTGTTTTAATTTAGTCCAATCTTCTGTCGAGGTATTAATACGTTCCCAGGTAGAAATTCATGAACATCATATGATGAGGAAAATCGATTTACAAACAATTTCCGAACCATTTGCTGCATGAAATATCTATATTATATGTACGCATGTTACAAAATAAATTTGAACGAAAATTCGTGGTAAATTTGTCCAAAAGACAGTTCGAAGAAAAGTTTCATGAACGAAATTACTTTTCGCATCACCTTAATAATGAAATATTCCTCTTAATGGAGTAAAATCATCTTTCGTGTCTGCTTTTAACAGGCTTCCGGGGAAGAAGAGCGCGTCCATATTGAAAAGAAAATTTCCGAGGTGAAGGAAAGTTCGGCAAGTACATCGAGCGATCCAAAGCGAACGAGAAGAACGAAAAAGAAGCATCGGCAGTTAAGCGACCCAAGTTCCAAAAATGACTACCGCCTTAAAGCGAAGCTCCGCAAAAAAAGACTCTCCGTAGAAAATCGGAAAGAATCCGCCGATAATTTCGGATCGGAAGGAATCCACGTGGATCCTTACATTCTCCCTTCCTCGGAGAGCCCTGCAAGTTTCTTGGATTCCTCTTTTCCGTCCGAAGATCTGTTTTCGTCCGACCAAGACAACGAGCGAGTGTTCGAGCACACAATCGACATTGACAAAGCTCTGTCCATTTCCAAATTCAACAGCAAGGAACCTCCGTCCGATCGCGAGACCGAGGAAAAAGACTCAGGGTTAAATTCGGTCGGTTTCGAACACTTTGAGCCGTTTCTGCAAAGGGCTTCGGACAAAGAAGGTAACCCCGAAGACAAAAGGAAAAAGGTACTCCTCGAATCCGGGAAACTTTCGGGGGACAATTCCGGCGCAACGAAGACTGCTAGAAGAGGCAGACGAAGACGTCGAAAACGCATCGGGCCAAGACCAAAAAATTCCTTTCTTGCCCAAGATAGACTCCGGAAGGAAAGAATCGAGAGGGATCGCAAAGAACGGGGAAGTTACAGCGATTTGTCCATTGAGAATCATCCGCAAGATCGCTCGGTAGTTAGGTACATCAGAAGTGGCGGTAAAGCCGTCGACGAAAGGATTCAAAGTCCTGTGAGTGAGCGACCACCTCGAAAACGCGGCCGACCCAATAAAAGTGCTTATCAGTCGATAAATGAGATATCCAACGAATGTAATGGACCTAGGTCGGTTTTAAGAAAGAGTGGACATCGTCGAAGACGTAAGACCTTGGCCATTTTCGACGGAACTTGTAAGGAGGATAAATCGACGAATAATGAAATCCAAGGAACCCCTAAGGAGGTTAGTGATATCAGGAGAGTTACAAGGGGCCTAAAAAAGACTATGGAACAATTCGGGGAGGAAAAGAGCATTCATATTGGCAAACTTGTTTGGGGTTGCTGCAATGGATGGTGGCCTGGTAAGTTAACATACATAGTTCGACATAGCTGTCGATATAAATATGAACGTAGACATTTAAAAGAATCTTTTTTACCGACGTCGAACAAATTTCTCAACGTGTTTGACTTCACCTTAACGAGTTACGATTTGATTTGTTTTTTTACACTTATCGCATTTTTAAGTCGTAATGGTATGAAATACGCTGAAAAGTGAGAAATGTATTGTAAGGAAAATATTGTAGCTTTGATTGTCGATGCCGAAGAAGTGGGTATGGATTCGAAGCCAGGAAAGGTATGGCTGTATTGGATCGGTGAGTCAAGGATTTCGCAGGTGAGATTTCTCCACTACCGAAACTAAACAAAAAAACAGTCTTATTAAAAACTCAAGTTGTCGGTTCTAAATGCATCTTTAATTGCAGCTCCGTGAAAAAAAACACGTCGAACCTTTTTCGTGTGATCTTAAAGCTCGCCTCATCAATCAGTTGCAGGAAAAAACTGCAACGAAAACGAAGACTATGGCTTTTATTGCCACACTTAAGGTATATTGATGATTTTTGTAAACTCGATATTTAATTGTTTGTAATCGTTTCTATCATTGATTTGGTTATTAATTATTTTTGTATATTGATAGCTGTTGTCTAAGAAGTTACATTGCGTTTTAACGAAACCTTATTACATCTGGGCGCGGACCAATTTATTGCGAAGAGATGATCGTAAGTAATAAAAAATGTTGCCATTTAGAATAAATGCATAACTAAATAATTGATTAAATAATGGCAATATGTTACAGTGTCTACGTTCTTTTACGAGAGAAATATTTCATTAGATTAAATCTGATCGTTTGTTTGATTAATTTTAACAGTTTACTTTATTGATTAGAATTATAAGTTTATACGTAAGAAAATTCTTTATCGATTTTTATCATTGCAGTGGATGACTTGAAATTCCATCCTTACCCGTCTAGAATACAAAGAAGACTCGATGAGCTGAAGGAATTAAACACAGTTGAGACAACTGATGATGATATTCTGGAAGAGAAAGGTATATTTTTTGTACTTATACATATCCCACCAAGCACACTGCAATTACATAACACTGGAATAACATGATGATGTATTGCAGTTATATACTATTAACATAACATATAACACGTTACCAATATATTATGTATACATTACATTACATGTTACAAATGTTATGTAACGGTTATATTATTGTTACGTAACAGTGTTTGGTGTGATATACTCTGTAATTTTAAAAATTACACCTTTTAATGTACTAAATAGATCCATCAAAGCTGTCAAACAAGAATTTCGAAGGAAAGAACGAGAAAGAAACTCTGGAACCAGGTCATTTGTCATTGTTGCAACAAAAACCTGGTACTATTGCCTGGGCGAAAATACTAGGATACAATTGGTGGCCAGGTAACATATTTTTCTTCTTTCCGTTATAGATTTTGTAAGAGCTAGTATGTTTCAGTTTAAATCTGCATTAAACTACATCTTTTAAGAATTTCCCTCCGATTTGTAGCTATGATTGTTGATTACCGTGATTGCGGTTTTCAAGAGCCTAGTTTCGGTTGTCAATGGATTATATGGTACGGTGATTCAATGTTATCTCAGGTAGAAACATTTCCTTTATTTTATCATTATTGTTAGAACTAATCATTGAAAATAAAAAGTCTTTGGTGACGCGACACGCACAAATGACGTTGTACAGGTCAATCACAAATATTTCTTGGAATTCGAAACTGGAATGCTCAAAATGCGGGAATATACCCTGCAGACGAAACGAATCAACTACGTCACTTCCGTTCTCGACGCTGCGAAGGTAAGCCTTTACTTTTCTAGATGGAATCAAGTCACGGATAAATGACACGTGTAGAAAAATGAACCGATCATCATTAAGGTGAAGTTAATCAAATCCCCTCAAATCAGTCGATTCGAATGACACTTTTTTTCTTTTAATGGTATTGAACCGAACTAATGACATTACAATAACGCATTCTCTTGAAGCTGCCGAAACAAGTATTGATTATGTTCAAGTAAGGGAATTGAAAAGACACTTTGTATATATATTTAAGGATTACTGCGAACGTCGAGGAGTTGAAACTGATGGATGGACTGTACAGGACGTGTTCAAATGGTTTGCGAAATCTCGAAATACCAATCTCGAGATTACTCCTGTTGTACCAGGTGTTGAGGATGAGTACTTGAAGTACTCTACTAGAGTGATAAACAAACTTAGAGAATTAAAAGGGATTCGAAAAGTTGCCGTTGCAAGAGAGCAGGACATAGAGGACAGCAGTAAGTTCTCAAACGATAGAAATACAGCTTCGTTGATGG
Source organism: Orussus abietinus (assembly GCF_000612105.2). Lineage (NCBI taxonomy): Eukaryota > Metazoa > Arthropoda > Insecta > Hymenoptera > Orussidae > Orussus > Orussus abietinus. The sequence continues at coordinate 86,766 of NW_019394370.1, read as the reverse complement.
ATGCGTGAAAATATTTTCTTATGAATATATATATTTATCTTGGAATAGGTGCGTTACAGTCAGTTATCAATGGAACTAATAAGTTGGAAAGTTTATGTCTCGTGTGTTTAAAAATTTATAAGGAAGATATGTTTGAACATCCATTCTTCGTTGGATCGATGTGCGCTGAATGCTTGGTATGTTTTCATATATGCATTTCCAATATTATTTATATAATTAATATTGCAATCTTTCTAGGAACTATACAAACCCTGCATTTTTTCATATGGCGACGATGGCAAATGTGTAAGTGTAGAATGGTTACATGCAATATCACTTATTGTAATGTTATTTCACTCGTCACTTCCTTATCCGCGATNATATTAGGAACAGAACAAATTGTACAAAACATGATAAAATACCTTGTTTTCAGTTTTACTGTACACTTTGCGCTGGTGCCGATACCATAGCTATGTGTGATAGTTACGATTGCTCTCGGTAAGTCTTTTTGAAAAGATACGCAATTTATACGGTACGTACAATAAACTATTCTTTGCAGGGTCTATTGTACGGCCTGTTTGAAATACATTATTTGTCCGCAAAAATACATCTACGTCCTCCAGAAAGATCCTTGGCGATGCTTCTTTTGCGAGGAACAACCCGGATTACTTGAAAAAGGACTAGTACAACCAAGGGCCGACTGGAAGCACAGGATTAAAAAAATGTTTCAACCTAATAATTCCTCCGATTATGAAAAAGTTCCCGAATATGACGAGGTTAAACGAAAGATTCGCGTATTATCACTTTTTGATGGCTTAAGCACAGGTATAGTCTGATATAATTAACGTTGTGTCTAAGCGATGTAAAATTAGCCAGTTTGAACTTAATTAAGAAATTTTTATTCAACATTTCTTCCTCTCAGGATTTCTGGTACTAAAAAAGCTTGGACTTGAAATCGAAGTTTACTATGCGAGCGAAATTGATCCAAATGCAGAAATGGTAAGCGCCGCTCATTTCGGCGAACAGATCATTCGTTTGGGAGATGTTAAAGGCATATCGGAAGAAGTAATCAATCGAATAGCACCGATTGATTTACTGATAGGCGGTTCGCCCTGTAACGATTTAAGCCTAGCCAATCCTTACAGACTTGGGCTGGAAGGTAAATTAGAGATTAAATTTAATATTGTTTCGTTCAACCAGTTGTATTAAGAACTCGAACTAACAATAATTCTTCAGATCCAAATGGCTCGGGTATCCTTTTCTTTGAATATTGTCGAATTAAAGACCTATTGATTAAAGCAAATAATGACCGACATCTTTTCTGGATGTTCGAAAATGTCGCCTCCATGCCGAGCAAATTCAGAATAGGAATCAACAAGTAAGTTATGTATTTTAATAAATGGAGCATAGTTAATTATGTTACTTTTTGTCTTAATAGACATTTAGGAAGAGAGCCAGATTTGATCGATGCTGCAGATTTTTCTCCGCAGCATAGACCCAGACTCTATTGGAGCAATTTACCAATGGGCGCACATTCAATTTCTTCCCAGGATCTGCAAGATGTATTAACGCCGAATTGCAATCGTCTAGCCCTCGTGAAAAAGATACAGACCGTTACTACGAAAGTTAATTCCCTTAGGCAAGGTAAGGTCGACGCCCACTAAACACGGTTACGTAACAATAATATAACATTACATAACGTAATGTAACATATTGTAATACTATTTCCTACGCAGCTATATAATACTGTTATACAACGAATAATGTAACATATACATAACATATCGGTAACATGCTATATGTTATGTTTAAATTATGTAATTGTAATGTAATGTGTTTGGTAGGCGATGTTAACGAATGTTACATATAAACCTTCCTTTTAGGCAAAGCATTACTGAAACCTGTTCTAATGAATGGCGATCGAGATTCCTTATGGATTACAGAATTAGAACAAGTCTTCGGCTTTCCTCAACATTATACAGATGTGAAAAATTTATGCGCAACAAACAGGCAAAAATTGATCGGCAAGTCTTGGAGCGTACAAACGATTACTGCTATACTAAGACCTTTACGTTATTTCTTCATTATTAACAATGAGATCGAGTCATGAATATTATATTTTAAATATTCTGATATGCATTCAAACGTGTGCACAATGACAACACATATTAGTGGTAAACAAGCAACTAACTTTCGTTAAGTAGACGTCAGAATCATATGAAAGTTGTTACCGTGTTATAGTATCATCAAATTTTAATGACTTTTTATTATATTTTATATTTTATCCCTTTACATATGATAATTTTAACTTGTTTCGAAAGAAAACAATCTATAATTGTTATTTTTGTACGTTTGCATGGCAAAAATAGTCACTAAAGCAATTAAAAATAGTGCAAATACAAAGCCACGCGTGATAGTTCGTTAAGTATGGCCGATAAGTTTAGGAGTTGTGAATTATTTTCTATTAATATTCCAAAGTAAATATTACATTTTATTGCAAACCGCAAGAAATCAACAAAACTATGTGAATTTAATTTGCATTATCAGTTAGAAGTATTTCGGTAACAATGATTGTTTACTTTACTATCTTCTCTTAATAATATAAAAAGTGAGGCAGTAAATTGCCAGTTTTTTAATTTCAAGAATTTTTTAAAAATGTCCTGAGCACTTTCGTAGAAATTTAATGATTGTTATTATATATCACTTACATGTTTATATTCTTGAACGACTTAAAATGAATGCGTCAATGAATGGCTTTTAGACTTATATTATTTACAAGGTTTTTGTATAACACAGAATGAATACAACAGTGATGTTAACTGTTTCCTGTATTTGTCTGGTCTTGATACCCCATTTTAAAACACCCTCGTCGTGTGTCACGACTTGTAGGTAAATCACCGTGGCTTCCAGAATATGGTGCGCCAGGATGGTTCAACTGAAGTAGATTTAAGGGAATCGGTGAGCATCCGACAAAACAATTGACATATTGCAATAATGCAGCTGACAGTGGAGTATTTAAGAACACCTCCCTTTTTTCCATATCTATACCTCGTACTATACCTGTAAATAATGGTACATTATAAATTGACAATACAATTAATAATCGACCTTCCATTATTCAACCATTGTATTAGTTCCATTGTAGAGTGTAACATACTTTAACGTAAATATAGATGTCAGTAATGTGATGCGCCAGCTTATGTTACTAATTGAGTATTCAAAATGGCATTACCACCATAAAAGATATAAATGAATTCCAATCTATCGACGTCAATTAAATTACTCGGCGACTTTCATATCATCTTAATAGAATCTTTAGAAACATACCAAATCCGTAGCAAGTAGATAACGGTGCCCGTGCAAGTACTTTAGGATCCTTTAAGCCTTCTTCTTCTGCACTTGTTTCTGTTAAATCATTTTGCAGATCAACGCCACAAAGTGCAACAATGTTTCCATTCATTGCAGCCAGTACATGAGATGCTGGCACGACTGACCGAATTAACGATACACAAAGTGAATCAAATGGAATCCTGAAAAAATATTTTTGTCTACTTAATGGAGCTCTTAGCAATCTTAGATAATAACTTGAATTATAATAATTTGTTTTACTAACTTATATGGTACAACATCTGTTATACTTTGCACTTGTGTGTAGATAGACATCCTAAAAATGTTAAACGTTTATTAAGAGACAGCCAAGTCAGTAATTATTTTAATTAGGTTCATGTTCTTACCGAGACTTTTCTCGGTTCTGTAAGATTTGGCTTAGATATGCTAGCATGACGACATCCCTGTGTTGACAGGCTTTCATATTTGAAGTTTCATGATCTTTGATTCTTTCTTCAGCTTGAGATTGTATCAAATGCAACCTATGTTTAGCTGGTTTGTTCATTGGTATGTCCTTGTCCCATGAAATCCACTTGACATTCTAAATAAAATAACTTTAACATTAGTTTCAAATCGTCAGTAATCATTCTTTTAACTATTACCTGGCGATTGATGACATTCCTGTAAAATGGTTCATCGAAATTGTTTTTTACGTGTTTTGAACCAATTTGAATGATGTCTGTGGGTTGAATCATTTTTATTATATAAACTGCGATGTCCCATCCAATTCCTTGGCAAAAACCCATTGTATTCACTACAACTGGAAGGCCAAATAATTGTGAGGCGTTTTTCAGGCAGTTAATTAACTTTTTTACACCTTCGATGTAACGTGGAATGCAACGCACTATATCTACATCTCCGATGTATAATTTATAGAAAGGTGTCTTCAAGTGGGTAAAATTTGCTCCTAAAAGTGGTTCCTTGATCACATTTATAGAAATACAGCCAGGTGGAGTGCATTCCGTTTGACCTGGATCCAAATCCACTAAAACAACCTTTGATGTTCTTAACAGATTATTTATAAGGAATCGTACCATGGTAGATTTTCCTACACCCTTTCCACCAGCAAGAAGTGTACAAGATCGCTCTCCGGAAGCCGATTGTTCTAAAATCTTATCTATAACTTCTTCTTTCCATCTGGGATCAATTATTAATTGTCTTCCTGAATTTTCAAAATAGAAGTTAGCTTGTAAATTTATTTCAGCTCTTTTGGGGTGAGTCCAATTAGAATTGTTGGATTCTTCTATTTTTGGAAATAGTTTATAAGGACAATAAGCACTTAAGAAGGATGTTAATTCATTTTCTATATTTTCTAATAAAATCACTGTGTGGTTTTCACATTGATTGAGATCTCTCTGCAAATGGGTTTCTACGTCACGCTCAACACCTTCCAATGTAAGTAATTTCCAAGTATTTTCAAGATTACAATTGGAAGAATTATCGATACTTGTAATGCTGACAAGACCTTGACTTCTTGGGGAATAAACTTCAACCGTTTTTTCTGGTGAATCAAGGACATATCCATATACTTCTATACCTCCGTAAAGGACTGTAACTTTAAGCTTGCCACTAAAACAAAATTTACTTCCTGTTTCCATTATAACAATAACTTTTTTCTCAAGACTATAAAATCGTGAAGTTATTCTTGCAGCAGATGGATTTAAATTACGAAATGACGGTACCACTTCGGCCATTGTAATATCGGCTGTGTCATTTAGTAAATTATTACAAGTACTAGATCCATTTTGCGGATGATTTTGTGGTTTCTTATTTGATATTTCGTTATCGTTAATGTCATCCAATAAGTCCTTATAAATATCAGAGCTATTAGACCTCTTCTTTAATGACTTTGTGTGGCTTGAAGCTCTTTTTTTGTTAGGCGTTTGTACATTGCTAGCGTTGTCATTTAAGTTAATTTCGTTACGAACTGATTTCTCTTCCTGCTTTGATTTTTCAAGTTGATATAATTTATTTTCTTCAAGTTGCTCATTTCTGCTCTGATTATAAGATTTTTTCTGATTAGTACTGAGCAATTTTTTGGGCTGTTCGGATACATTACACCTTGATACATCTTTCTTGTCTCTTTCATTAATATCTGGACGCAGTGACGGTCCAGTGACAATTAAGACAGTCTCCGTATCCAAATCTTCTTTCACGATAAAACCGTCTAATATATCTGAACTTAAATTTGATACGCTCATTTTAGCATTAGATAACTCTTTGCTTGGAGATGCCGGTGAGCATTTATCTGAATCGTGCTCAACTACAGTGATCGGAGAACCCACATTTTTGTGTGACTTCCCACTTTCCATTGCTGATGAAATAACCTCTTAACTTGGTTGTACTTTCAAAACAAAAATTATTCATTCCATGTAGTAACATAGACAAATTAAACATTGATCGGAAAGTAACAATTAAAGTATTTTCTGTGTTACTGAAGTAATTATAATTAATCAATGTTTATAATACTCATCAGTAAATACAAAAACTAAATGATTTTTACACCTCCAGCTAAGCAGGAGACTAGCACTGACTGGCACTGACTAGCACGTGTTAATACAATAAATTTTTGTAAAAACTTAAACTAGTTACATTTCTCTATTCGGTATAAAGACAGAGATGAGATGAGTTGGGAGATTGCTCACGGGCTGCGTCGCGAAATCGCGTTCTGTGCTGCCCTCAGTGGAGAATGCAGGCGGCCCATGCACTTATCCCCAATGGCGATCCAACTCAGGGATCCAACTCATCTCTGTGATAAGCATCCTTTAACAGCTTTAACATCTCTTACCAACAAGTCCAGCAGCTCTGCGGCGATGTTGACTTGAAAAAAAAAAAAAAAGAATCCTGTTGTGATACACCTAACCTGGAAAGGAGCACAAAAGGACAGACAAAACAGAACGTTAAAAAAAATCCAGGAAGTCTGAGATTAGACAGCGAATAAGTTACTAAAAGTCAAGAATATTTATGGTAGATCGATTTCGTTAAATTGACTGAACTGGCATTTTCATATCATTTCCTCCTATCCTATATACCTTAAAATGATATGAAAGGCGCTAAGAATTTAATCGACGTCGATAAAGAAAAATCCATTTATACTCGTTTTACTGGTAATGCCGTTTTGAATATTCAAGTGGTAACATAGGTAGCACGTTTCGTTACCGACATTTATATTTATGTTGAAGTCTTTTACAGTCTGCGTTGAGAATTATATGAACCGAAGCCTTCCATATGTCATTTCAGTAAAGTAATGATAAAAAGATCGACGTAAAACTGTCGAAGTCCCGTGAATTCATGGCTGTTCATATTTTAACACGGACTAACATCGCCATCTATGACGTTTAGCTGCAACTAAACTGTTGCTCTAGAAACACGTGTTATAGCCACGAGACAAGCCAGCATTCTCTTGCAATCGTTCGTGAAAGTATTTTCCATATCTTCCCATCTGACTCTGTAATATTCCATTTCCACAGTATTCTAAATTGTTCGAGCTAGGTCCTGAAACTCTTCATTTTCGATTCTAAGTCTCCAAGAAGCGTAAAACATCAAAAACGTACACTGGCAACACCACATTGGTTCGAATTCATGCTAAATACAAAATTTTCGTTTAAAAAATGAAACTTCATGAATTTCAGGATCTATTTTAGGGCCTCATATTTACGTGGTAATATTTGAAGCCAGAGAATACTTTCACGAACGATTTGACCTCCCAGATACATATATAGGCTGACCCTTCATATCACCTTAAGTAATGATACGCATTACAGGAGAAGAATACCGACACGAACGAATTTAATTATTAATAAAAATTCTTCTTTGTCATTAATCGATTTAACGTTCAAGTATGTACGAAACAAGCAGGAATAAAGAAAAAAAAAACTCCTTATGTAAAATTGATCCGATTCGATGCGAGTACTTTTCACCGACGTCAAGCATCGAAGTCGAAGTAATTGATGCCGAAAATACTTAGCATTGAAATCAATATATTCAAACGCAAATATTCGCATCGAAGTGTATCAGTTTATCTCTAGTCCAGGCAACTCGAGAACACCGAGTACGTCCTACATGAACCACGCAGACGAATCTTGCCCTTCGCGCATGTACCACTCTCCGCGGACTTTATGCTGGATTCTAGATACGTACATCCAGGATGGTCAGGTACGCTTCGGGAGCAAATCCTGAATGAAATTCGCAGCATAGGTCCTTACGCGTTGGCGTCGGGCGAACGAGATGTTCCCACACGGTTCGCCGTCATGCGAGACCGCAGAGTGTGCGCTACTCCAAGCGCATGCTAAAAGCAGGTCCTATTGATCGCCGCGGACCTCTCTCCCTCGTAATCGTGACAACCTCCAGAGACGTAACTGTCCCACCAGCCAGTTCGGAACAACCCGTGGAGAGGCTCGTCGCTCGACTCCGATCACCCTGAGTTCTTCGTCGACGGCCATGGACCACTCGCCTACGTCCGGAGCCCTCTTCATCCTCTGTGAGTCATTGGTCCTCGTCGTCCACATACCTCTCGAATCGATGTCTCTAAAAAATGTGAACACTCAGCAACTTTCCCGGAATACTATCCGACTATAATCCAAATTAAAGTTTGTTAAGTCCTGCCCAAAATAGGAACGTTTCTCGAGTTGGGAATAAATTGATTTATTAATACGGCAAAAAATAGGGGTAAGTTAGAAGGTAAACTAGTTAATCCCTGATATGGTTCGATGTTGGATATGGAACTGGTCGACCAAGGGTGTTTTATAATGTTTGATGTGGGGGCAGGAGAAGATTAGGAAGGGATGAAATAATCTCTCTGGTTGTTTGGTTTCATGGTGGGTGCATCGTGACCCTTCAGGTGGGACAGAATTTGTTCATTGAGCTGATGATTTATTAATACCGCAAAAGATAGGGGTAAGTTAGAAGGTAAACTAGTGAATCCCTGATATGGTTCAATGTTGGATATGGAACTGGTCAACCAAGGGTGTTTTATAATGTTTGATGTGGGGGCAGGAGAAGATTAGGAAGGGATGAAATAATCTCTCTGGTTGTGTGATTTCATGGTGGGTGCATCGTGACCTTCCAGGTGGGACAGGATTTGTTCATTGATCTTATTCGTCAGAAACGTTTCCTTTTTAACCGACTTCGGAAAAAAGGAGCGTCTCAATTCACCCCGTATGTTTCTTTTTGTAAATGCATGTTCACGCGTAATATTTTCCCGGGTTCACCGATTGTGATAGTTCCTTTTCTGTTTTAAAGAGGGTACTTTTTAGGTGGCTCCATGTGAATTTCGTTACTACCCGATTCTGAATTCCGAAGGTGTCCAACGGATATCATGATCGATTGACAGGAACCGCATTGTGATTGAGTGATTTTTGTTTTAATCAATTTCTTTTATACAATTATGTTTCAGGACGTAGGCTGTAAGTAATTGAGTACAACAACGGAGCTCGAAGTTTTTAGTTGCGATGAAGTTTGTTGACAGAATTATGAATTTTGCATTATGGACGAATCTCACGTCATGGTGCCAGTGTTTGTTATTTAAAGAAATTTTAATGGCAGGGTGCCTTTTGGGGTCCGTTTGGAGTGGACCAACGCCCACGGTACCTCCTGCAAGTCTGAAGGACAGCCACTACACCCCTAGTCGACCCTTAAAATCCATCGTCGAGTTGGTTACGCCTATAACCAAATTGCCGGCGGTGAGTTTTAATTTCGATAACGCGATCGGTCTCCACGATAAGAAAATTAATTACAACTAACCCGCGGTTCTCAGCCGTACTTTCCGCGGTTAGTATCAGGGAACATGAACGTGTACTTTATTGTGCGTTAATGTCAGCAAAATCGATGCGTGTGCTTTTGGCGTCTTACTACCAGACCCATTGGCACAACTACTACTGTGAATTCTCAGTATGCAACCGAGTTTGTCAGCTTATCCGAGAAAGGTGTGCATATATCCGTTTATGTACTCTTTACGCGGTGTAACGTGCGATGACCGCACCTTCGCAGTCGTCACACGTTACATTTTCTCCGTAGTGTCACCTGAAGAGTGCTTAATATAAAACTGGTACAATTTCTTTGAAAATCCCTGAGAGCTTAAATACAAATTATATTAATATATTTCAATGACAATGCGTCTTTTTTTTTGTTCAAATCAGGTTACATACATTCTTTTCTGGCTGACCAGTTAACTGGTTAATGTTATATATAAGTGTGTTTAATTAATTTTGTACTTTTAGATAACACCAAACTCGGATGTACGGACAACAACGGTAACATCGACGACATCTGAAAGACCAATTCCTGCCCTGAGACCTGTATATCGGCTTAATGGTAGTAATGGACAGGCTTGCATCCTCTTGCAAGTGGACGCCATTATAACTGTCATGTATCGCACTAAACTGGGGATTGACGAGGTAATGAGCCAATAATATACTTCACTTAATTAGGCCTTTAAATCTTCGTTAATCCTCTCGTCAGATTGCATCCACTACCTGAGGCTTTATTTATTGCTCTTTAATGCTCTTATTTAACGAATGTGTCACTGTAATGTATTGGGTTGGAACATACGTTTATGTCGTTTTTTCAACCTAATATAATAGCGATCGAAAGGTATAATCTAATTATGTGATTATGTTGCAGAAAGTAGACATATATGTCCCAGATGAGGCAACTGTCACCGGTAATTGCGACAGTGAGAATACGGTTACGATGTCTCTAAAATGGAAAGCTTTCGTGTTATCCTGGAGCTTTTCCAAGGTAACGGCTGCCTTTACAATATTTTATTGATCGTTAAACGTGACCTTTGCAACAAGCGCAACGGACATTATCTGAAATACTTTTTCATTTTTATGATTTTCCTAGACCATATAAATCTATCTTCAGTAGTCTTTCTACATTGTTTCACCTATTCTACTATTTATTTCACCTAAATGAAATTCACAGCATAGAAACCTCTTCCTTGCTGCAGTGTTATTTTTTATATTCAGTTACTGAGAGGAATTCCAAAATAATTCCTACTCGTTAGATAGGTAAACTTGTTAGGTTTGCGGTAAAATTTAAATTGTTAAGTTTGTCGTGAATTTACTTTCAGACCCCGGGTGGTGAGAGGTGGTACGTCGACAAAATTGAATTGACCTATAATTCCAGTGAGCGACACTTCGAGCACATCGATCAGCCAAGTGAGTGCAACTTAGAATATGACTGCAATGTGTTTTACGTTATAGTTACACGGGGAAAAGTGCAATACCAACGAAAAGAACACTTTTACCAAATCTTACTGACACACACTCATCATAGCCTTCCATTTCAGTAAATGGTTACTGTAGTGTTATAACGATACGCTTAACTGCGGTTTAACAACTTGCTTTTACGTGCCATATTCTTCTTTGTAACACTTACCTTTTTACAGCCTTTGCGTGTACTGCAACATTATTTCGTGTTAAGCGTAATCGATTTATATGCTGCCGTCTGTATACTACATTTACTTCGGCTACAGCAAATGATGCATGAAATTTATATAGTATATACCATCTTAGTGGTATCGACAACAGAAGACTATTGTTAAACTGTAGTGAAACAATTATTTCTCCGTATATTTACGACGCAACTCTAGGCCGCTTATTGGAATTTAATTTTTCATCTTAAATCTTCCAACAGATAAAACAATCCGACTCAGCTCAGAAAAGAAACACAGTCACATGCTCTTCCCCACACCAGTTGGGAAATCATATGTTTGTACGGACGACGTGATAATTCCTTTGACCGATGGGAAGAATGAAGCCACTGTATTATTAAGGTACAGATCAGAAAGAACAATTTGCCTCCATTAATCATTATAAATTAATATATAATAATTGTTAAAATGATTAGTAATATTAAAGTTGTAAAGCGAATGTTAAAGTGCCGAGAGAAGCATTCACATCCCAGACAGTACTAGATGTCCTATGGATAATATGAAATATTACAAAACGAATATATTCAGTATTTGCAGAATATCTGTTAATGTTAACAATATCCATAGAATATCGTATACATGTAGAAATGGTCACTTGTTGATATGAAATTAATATCGGTGGAACATTGTATGAATGTTCTTGGGATATTCGATATTCTTATTTATAGACATTCTTCACTGCATATAATATATATGTCCCACCAAACACACTATGTTACATAACACTGGAATAACATGGTATATAACGAATGTTATTCAAAAGATACATTAATATCATATAACGTCGAATTATTACCGTTCGGTAACATTGTATGCATTTTCACATATTCTCCAAATATTAACTAATATTCAATGCTGTCTGGGATGCTCCTCTTCAATTTAGGTATAAAACCGAATGATTTCAGGGACATGAAGCTACAGCCGTTCAAGTTCAAGAACAATGAGTTCGCAGCTGAGTTTTCTTGCCGCTCTTTGAGTGCTCGTGCCGGTCGGGATGAAACTGCACCAGTTGCAGTTGGATCCACTCTTGCAGCTGCCGTTTTACTCACCATTGCTGGATACGCTGGATGGAGATATTTCAAAGTCAATAAAGTCAAGTACGATACGATGGAATAAGTGTAAACGACATCCAACATGGATGGAAAGGTTTCATCTTGAACGATCCGGAAGTCGTCGTTGATCTTCGACTGTGATTAAACTTTTCACGTAGCATATTCATACGAATCTACGAGTATCTAGAAATCATACATATCTACAAATTTATCGGAAATGGTCTATTATGGATGTATTCATATTTTGTTTAAGGAGATTAGTGACACTATTGGTCTCATTTGAGATTAGGTGTATATCATTTGGCCTGAGAATCTATTAAAGTGTCGCCTGAGCGTCATATTTTCATTACAACATATGATAGAATTTCATTATCATTATCATATTTATTGAGTAATATGAGAACATCTAGAGGATTGGGACTACACGTGCACTTGTGATTTTGAAGAATGATCAATGGCCCGATATACTTACGATAAGGAGACGTCTATTTAATGATAATATGTATACTAATTTTTATGTAAAACCTCGCCAATGGATTACTTTATCCTGCCGTATGTTAGATGGAGGATAGATATTTCTTAAAGATTCCGCTTGAAAGAGAAGAATAGATTACTTCGGCCTTGATGAGAAGAAAGACCGTGCAAGTTTGCAGGAAGACTGTACAAATCGGTGTAATGTACTTCACTGAATTATGATACTTCCTTATCTTATTTAAACTTTACTTTTCTCTTGTTTACCATGCCATGATATAGTGTAATAATTACTAGATATACAGAGTACATGCGTATGGTCTCGATAAAGATGGAACAATTATCGAGTAATTCTATTTACATTTATTGGGTAACAATTTATTTGCTAGGTATTATTTAGCAAGGAACTAAAATTACGTGCGCGTGAATATCCTATTTATCACGACTGTTACCAAAAATAGATCAAAATTAGATCAAAATCAATCGTTTGTGAAGAGGGGGAGATTTGTAACTCGCAAGAATTTGCGGTTGTAGCAATATCTTCTATTGTCAGAATTGATATGCGCGTATATCATAATTGAAATAATTCCTTTGTCACATTCAGTTCTTAACCATATCCACGGTGTTGCAAAGAGACGTTTTAGATAGTCTTTATTTTCGTCGTAAGTTTAATGGATACAAATGTCGAAGGCGTCAAACATGTCCTTTAGGCAACTGAAGCTTGCCAGTCGAGCTTTAGGTAGACATATAATCAATCTGTCTTTGTATTAACAAATAATTTAAGTCCGTTGTTACTTAGCCCTCTCTTTCACCGTGTATTACCGTGGACATTCAGTGCCATATAAGATGTATATAACGTTTACCAGTTATCCTTAACGTCACATTACATGGGATATAGAATCCCAGATCGGTAAATATCTTGAAGTGTACGAAGAAGGTAACGTTCAGCTTTTAACTCTTTTCTTCCAGCGGTATTTCAAGCGCTTAAATCTCTTCCAAGTTTTTTATTGGACCTAAAACAATCTACAGTAGCATGAAAATACATTGTATTTTTCTAGACAGTAGCATATATTATTCGACCTTTAAGAATTGTATTAATAGCAGAATTTATTTGCCTGTAAAAGCAACACGCATGGCCTACGAGGAAGAAAAGTGTTAAAACATATTTTTAACCACGTGCTGGTTAATATACTTAGTAAAAGTTTATAATGGTCAATGTGTTTTTAGCCTTCATCTTGCGCTATTATATTAAAATCGTATTAATTTAGTGTAACGTCTTTTACTGTTTTACAAGATGTTTATATTTGTTATAATATTGCGATGCTTCAAAACAAAGCTGGAAATATTAACGTTATTAAAAATGTTTTTGTAAGTCATCGAAGTCGAGGTAGCTTGTATTTTTAAAATAGCACCATGATCTGAAAAATACAATCAACCCTTTTAGATTCTCATAACAATTTAATTATGACATTCTCACCTCTCGCGTTGCGGATAACTTTTCGGGAAGTGCACATTACCAATTTAATAACAATATAGAGTACAGTGTATAAATGAAAACTACTAAAGAAAGGCACATATATTCATATTGACATATTATAATTATAATATAAGCCTCTGTCTTCCAAATACATATTAAAGAAAAACTGCGTGTGTAAATAATGCATATCATATAATGTATATCATTATGAAATTATTATCGTGTAAACAGTGTCAATTCGTCATAATTAGACAATGCTGGAAACCTAGACAAGTCTCGACAGCTGATGCAAACAGAAATGTATATGTTCTAAGATTGAGACAGAGGTGGGAATGGTATTTGTTTAAAGACCTGAAAAACGATTAACAAAAGTCAATTTTCCTGTTCCACTTGTGTAACTGTCAAACGTACGGATACGTTTTGATCATTAATTTATTGTAATGTAAAATCCTCAATGTAATGCCTCGTATGCAGGGTTGGGTAATTTCGCGTTTTTCGAGGTTCTTGACGTATATTACGTACAGCAAGTACTTCATCGTAGACAATCGTAGAAAACCAGTAAATTATGTTTTCAATATGAAGAGTGCCACAGATAGACGATACACGGCATCCGATATGTTATAAACATCTTTTGGCGCAAATGTAAACACGTAACAACTTTTAAGGAACAATTAGTTTGGCGCTTACCTTCAAAATTCTTTCGACTTAACACTATTTAATATTAAAAATTCTAATTGGATTTGTTCTTTTCCATTTAGAAATTGTGATATACACGTAGAAAAGCACGTATATTACATGATATATTATACTTACCCAACCCTGCTCGTATGAGTACGTTTTGGAGCACCATAAGGTCGTCGATTGTTAGCAAAAATAAGTAAAGATATCGATTGCAATGTAACGTGTTAATTACCGTGCATATGCCACGCATTAAACTTGTGCTGTATCGATAAAATAAAGGCTGTTATACAAGTTACACTAGGATCATTATTTTTATAAATTAGGTTGGCTATAATATACATATATATTTTCGTTGACAGATAAAATTTATGCATATCATACATGACTTTGGATTTTTAAAAAAGAAATGAGGTACTAAATATTATAGGATTAATTTTACATTTTAGTGCCAAGCGGTAAGTATAGGAGTAGCTACTCCAAATTGATTTGTACTACTGCGGCATCATAAATATATGGCGACAAAAAAAATATATAGATGTTATACAAATATTTGGTATTAGTTACACATTTGTTTGGAAGGCCAGAGTGCATCCCTGCAGGAGAGAACCTACAATTGTTGGGGTTTCGAGTGCGGCCCTGAGAGGGCGTGAAAAGTACAGTCAAGCAGGATTACACCTCGGAACCCTCCGCCCTTTGCGCAATGCGCGTACCTACATTGTCAATAGCATATTCTCGTAATGCCCATTGAAAACGGCCTGACAATAGCTGCCAACCAATCGTATTGTCCGCTACAAGAATCCTGCCCGCGGGTTCCAAGCAGTCGGAAAATCGTACAACACGGTTATGGTTATTACTCCATAATACCATACAAGTTTAAGTATGCGGCAATATGCCCCTTCTACATCTCTTAAAAATATAGTTTCATAAACCTTAAATATTGGAATATTAATTAAAAAAAGTTAAATAAATGATTGCATAGTATTCGTTGTTTTTTCATGAAATGTTAATAATTAACTGAGAGAATATCGCACTGACACCAATGAAAACGTTTACACAAATTATCTCCATACACAAAAGATTAATATAAATCGTATTGCGCTGTAATAATAAAATTGATGAAAGGTGTATCAGAACTAAACGAATGTAATAATGAATGTTAATAGTAATTAACTGCAAAAAGAATGATGTGATGTCAAAAAGGCTTCGTTTATAGAACTTTTCTTCGAATCGTGTGTACCTAATTGTTTAAAACTTCACATTGTGAGTATTGCGGTTATAAAGGAGGTTCTGACACTCATGAAGTTTCAATGTTTATAAAATTTATTTAAAGGTATCTTCAAAATTTCTTATGAAAAGTGAAATTTAATGAATGTCAGGGCCTTCCTTACAGCTTTCATATTCACGATATAAAATTTCAAATGATTCGGTTCACCCAGTTCAAAGTAAAGAGTCATGAACGATTGCCCCTTTAGATGTCACTTTCACAACCCCTTGATATACAGTTCATAAGTGAGTAGCATATTTCATATCGGAAGAAGAGCATCGGGATTTAAAAAGTGCATGAATCACAAAGTATCGCGTTCCAAGGCGGAAAGTAGATGATCACTTCTCCCCAGCGCTATCATACGTGATGTAAGTTATAGTTGCGCACGCAGGGCTGTATAGTCGCATAACTACAGGAACGTTATGGGGCTACGCAGCGGAGTGGCATGGTGTCCAGTGACTCCCATGTCGGCTTGTTATCCGGACCGCCCCATCGTTATCTGCAATTACCCCAAAACAGCCCCTAGTTTATAAATTATAGGCCACTCCCTCCGTTATGCTGCAGCCAGGTTACATCTATCATCAAACGCACCCAATTACGATCAATTATTTTGCTCTTCGAAATTGTTAACCCTTTATCCAGACACCAAAGAAAGGGTTAATCCGCTTCTTCCTGAACTTGTGCAGACTCACCACCTTGCAATTTCTTATTGTTGAGCGAGGACTGTGAATTCAAAATGTGTAAGTAATGGGACTACACTTGATTTAAATTATATTAATTTAAATACGATAAATAGGACATTTTTTGTACATGTTTAGGATAGGAGAATAAATGTGTGGAGTGTTTAGGGCCAGGAAGAAATTGTTACGGATTCCCGGTTAAGTACACTTCCGACCATGCCGAAGAGGTTAACCATTCATGTCGCTTCTATTGTTGGGAGTGCGTAAAGCTGCTAAGACCTGAATGGTGCCAATTCGGACCTGGAGTGCATGATTTTCTGGTCCAACCTGAATTCATCCTGCGCAGCTTTTACGAAGAAAGAACCAACTGCAGGGGAGGGGGAGTCGCTGGTTAATATTCAATTTTCAGGGAATCCTGAAGGAAAAAACAATTTTTGTTTCTGTGGTATATCGTTTTAGCCGTACTGCGCATCAAGAAATAAAGACATTGTTAATAAGCAATTAATTAGAAAATATATATCTATTGTACTAGACAACGAAAGAACTCGACATTTATAACAATGCATGATCGTATTGCATCGAATGAATATTCTAGAAGGGCCTCGATAAGGACGGTCATGTAGCCGGCTATTTTTGCAGGTCGTCCACTGCGCATCTTTTACAGCGCATGACGTCACGACGTACAACCAGCGCTCATGACGGAAATTCGCTAAAGTTTTGGCGAGGGAAATATCCTCGTTTATGGCTTCCCATATTTGCACGGAAAGATTTCGAGTTCGGCTATTCAAGTATAAATTGCGAGTATATAGCTGTAAAAAATGCTCGGTACTTCTTACATGAAAATGTATTTAATGGGGATTCAAGGTTTATTCCACAAGCAAAATAAACGTTCCACGTGTACGATCCCGAGTAGCTTCCTGGACGTTCTATAAATACAGTACGAGAAAGTATGACGTGATAATTATTTAATTCCCACAGCGGAACCGGCGCGCCGCCCTCCTCTGGCATGATAAGCCGATAACACAGCGCGACCTTGAGAAGTCTGCACGGTCAGCTCCAAGAACGTCGCACCAGCGATTCGTCTTCTGTCTAGAAGTGTCATCATTGCGCGAAGTCGGTCGACAAATTCCCACTGTAAATTTTCCACCGGTTTTTGCCGTCGAAATATGCGGTGCTTTTGCATTTATTTTCAACATTTATCTGGATTTTCAATTACCCCATGTGCGCAATGTACGTACAAGTAGTTCCTGAAAATTGTAAAAAAAATTGTTAATGTCCTAATGGTCTCCAGTGGACTTACCGATGGCGATGATTGGCAGATCGTCGCTGCACAAACTGCCTGTATATCGTACATTGGTACTACCTAATGAAATCAGACCATTGCACCACGGACAATTTCACCATTCGCAACGACCCCTGGGGGTAAAACTAACGCGGGGTTGCGAGACCGGAACATGCACCACCTACCTACACGTATGTCTATTGGGGTGCTTCGGGATGTTGGATACAATGATGTAACACGAAACTTTCAGAGCCCCTCAGACCAAGCTACCCTTGTGCTCCACCTCGTCCTGGGACCGCTTGCAAATCGAGCACAAACCAAGAAGCGATTATCGTTTACAATACCAACCAGCCCATAATGTTTACGTATATGCAGACGTAAACGATGAACAAGTCGTTGTTAAATTTATTACACGTAGAAAATGAATTCACGGTTGTAATAAGAAATTTCACATGTTTCAATAAATGTGAACATATGAAAATGGGCCAGGAAAACATTTCTCCGGAAACTTTTTTGTTATATTGACAAGAAAGAACAATTACTTTACAGTGACGATACCAATTCTATTCATGGTTTCAATAATCATTTCTAACAACAAATTGCATATCGCTCATTCGTTTGAGTAGTAAAAATAATATATTTTACTATTGGGGCGATTATTCCGGCAATAAAAGCAAAACTTTTATCATTGCTGTCCTTTGCTAAAAGTGCTATCTTTTTCGCCGTGTACTTACAAACATTTATTGTACCAATATCACGGGGCATGGAATTGCAGTATTCTAAATCAGAATGTGATGTAAATTACACGTATTAATGATACTAAATATGTATACAATCGAGTGTAAGATATATTAGGATATGTAGATATTCTTCCGCCTTGAAATTAAAAAACGCGGTGTCTCGAATGAATTAAAATTAGCTTTCTATACCTGAATGTCCATCTTCGAATCTTTATCTTTCAGAAGACCTCTCCGTCATGTTTTGGCCATAATGGGACGTCCAGCTTTCTCAGGGCTTTTTCTGGTGGCGAAGTCCATTGTAATCGTGACAAATCGTACCCTCGAAATCGTACGCACATTACGCGCTTAGACCGGTGGCTCTGCGTAAGGACGCATACACGCGCGTGTACGCACGCGACGCTCCTGTCGGAGCAACGGGGTGTTCAGGGTGTACCTACGTTGGTGGTAACATCATCAATTGTAGTCGTAGGGGTGCAAGGGAAAAAGAGAGACCCCGGAGCGACAGAAAGAGGGAGAGAGAGAGAGAGAAAGTCTTCATAATAACGTGGAGCTCACAGTCGCGTTCAGATGCTCTTTTGAAGAGCGCGACCCTCGATGCGACGACACGCATTCAAGTGTCGGATGCATTGTGATGCCTTTTAATGTTGCTCGCTGTCATCGTTATTAAGGATTTGGAACCTATTGTCGAAGGATCGCCGAGAAGTGCACCCGCGAATCAAGCCTTTACCATGGAGTCCTTCGAGGACCCTTCGACGTAGTTTCCGGGATTCGGCCATAACCCAATTTTCCTCGGGAAAATCGACAACTTAAGGCGGTGTGAAAGTGCCGTCGAAGAGGTTTTGTTTATAAAACTTTTCACCCAACTCGATTTACCGAATAGTTTGAAACTTTACAACGTGAAGAGGGAGACTATAAGGAAGGTCCTAAAACTCATGAAATTTCAATTCCTTTCAAATTTGTTTATAGGTATTTTAAAAATTGTTTATAATAAATGAAATTTCACGAGTTTCAGGACCTACCTCGGAGTCTCCATGTTCATGTTTTAAAGTATGAAACGATTTGAGAGACCCAGTTCGTGGAAAGGTTTTATGAACGATTGAGCTTTCGGATGCCAATTTCACGTCCCCTTAAAAGGGTGTAGATTCTACTGCCGGGTGGATTTAAATAATTTATCTTTAAATCTACATAGGTTACTTATTAGTACCACTTTGTTGCAGCATTGATTGAACGTTTGTTCACCAAGAACTCGCTCGTGGAGGGCTCGAAGATTTCTTTAACGGAGAGTTGCTCCGCAAGCACGGCATCACGACTACGCCTTCGTACACGTGTGTATATGTATCTCTACAGATAAAATGGCCAGCTACCTACTCAGCGAAATACGACCGGCTGCAGAGACCTGCGTCTAACGTTTTCCCACAAAACTCACCTGACGCGGACATGCCGATAAGGAAGCTCGTACGTGCTCCTTTCGGACTTGTATGAGTGGGATTCTCTTTTCGATAAGTATGTGCCGTGAAATGAAACGAAAAAGAAAACAAAAGGATATCTTCCTCTTGAGACGTCCTAAAGCACTGAGTCTGGAGCAAAGCTCCAATTACCCTGATATCAATCTGCCAAAATTCCTAGGATCTCCCTCGTAAGCATCTCTGGAAACAATGAAGACCTGGGCAAACTCTAATGCAACGTACAATTTGATATAGATTTTTTATAATGTACCATAATAAGAGGATAAGATATAGCACTCGAGTAAATTTCTACGAGTTGTTTCATTTTCAAGCAGATTTCAGGATGCATTTTCGTCGATTTGCGGAGTTGATTCATCGCGAAGTACGGAGTAACGAGCAATCACAGTCGTGGAGGGAAAAAAGTAAGGCCAGAGATTTATGGGACGGCTAATTATTATGAAACCGCCATGTGGAGACGAGGACGAGCACAGGGAGCAACCCTTATGGCCGCCCGTTGACCAGGATGGGCGGGCAATATGGACGTGTCGCCAATTATGACGATCCTTGATAGATATGCCAGGAAGGGGTGTTGCAGGGGTTGCTTATTAGGACATGACCGACCACGGCTAATGGCCCGATGGTGTACCATGTGTCAGGCTCCCAGGGATCGTTAATGTGAATGGCCGAAGAAGGATTGTTGACACCAACGTGGTAACTCATCCTGTTTTCAGAGGACCCTATCTTAAACCACTGATTGCTATTTCTGGAAAATCTGCAAAGGAAGACTCAAAGTATAGAAATCATATTAAAATCTAATATAAAAAGGTAAAAAAATGGTTGGCATTTTCAGTAGATATATCTTTTTAGCATAACAGTGAAGTAGATGGCAGTAAATATAAAATATGATATTAGACTATCTGAAATAAAAAATCGAAAGTTTTTCTCTTTGTGAAGAAATTATCGACAATTAGGGGATTTCTACCTTCGATAAAAAGTTACTGGGAAACGAGGAATTTTTAATTAAAGAAAGATGAAGATAAAAAACTGCATAGACCAACACTTCTGAAAGAGTATCAACGAAAGGAAGGTTATTTACGACCCTTGGAAGAAGGGGTGAAGACGAAAGGAGGAAGTATCGCGTATCCGAAGAGGCCGAGAATCATTGCTATTTATCGTGTGGGGTCATGCGTGCCAGGAAGATGCGTTCTTGGTTACACGTGACAGTGCACGTGTGCAAAGCGACACGATTCCTCGCGGCTGCTTTTCTTCGGATTACCGCGATATTTTCGGGCATTGGACCGCTTTTTTGTTTTGCACGCGTGCTCCTTTTTTCGGTGATTACCGAGTCTAAAATGCCGACATCCAGGTACGTATTGTCACGTTGGAACCATTTTTAAAAATTGCCGAAGTGCATGGGATTACAGACAAGTACGCGAATGGTTGAAGGAAAGCTGCGCGTTGCGTCAAAGAGTCTGGAAAATAAGTGATGCACCTTATCTTTTGTTTTGCTCGTGTGCTCCTTTTTTCAGTCATTACCGAGTCTAAAATGCCGACATCCAGGTACGTATTGTCACGTTGGAACCATTTTTAAAAATTGCCGAAGTGCGTGGGATTACAAACAAGTACGCGAATGGTTGAAGGAAAGCTGCGCGTTCCGTCAAAGAGTCTGGAAAATAAGTGATCCGTCTTCGAAGAGAATCGAACGTCGTCTCGCGCCTTTTCTAGTAATAACAGATCGTGATAAGTTTAACGAAACGCTGTCGGGTGCCATTAAACTAATTTCTAGGTGACTGTAACCTTCAGACGCTCGCTGTACTTACGCGCACCGAGTCTATATGCGCGATGACAGTCCTCCACCGGTGGTGCCCTCAAATCACGAGGTGTATCTAACTAACCGTGTAATCGACGAGCTCTCCCTATCACAGCGTTCGCATCGGCAGTTTCTCTACAAAGTAAAGGCGTCCCACCTACGCCGTTAAAATTCATTATTACGGGTAATTACACGGTGCGGATAATCCACCCTTTCCGACGTTCCCTATCTGGATGATTTGACCTTATCGTCGGCGTAAAGATAAACTTGTAACACGTGATTTGCTGCTGAGAGGTCTTCTTATGCTATTCCGAAATTTGGCTCGTCCTAAAAAATCAAGAGAGGCTCAGCTTTACCGCTGATTACAAAACAACTACAATCAGTTATCGTATATTGAATACAAAACATATTTCATAAATTACGTAAGATACACAATAACTGATCTCAGTCAATTTGCAACCATACATGTATTTGGCGATGGTTATTTTACACCTGTTAATAACATTTAATAGTTTGTTTTAATTTACAAGCTTCACTCCTAGCAGGCATGGCCGCCGTACGTCGATTTTTTCGAAACATTCTATGTTGCACTTTTTTGTGACACGTACTTTCCTAATTCGTACCTCACATCTTTGATAGGTAATTCTACGTAAATACCGCTTCACACCGTAAGAATTAGAGACATCTCGTTTGGTGTTCCGTAAAAGAATAATTAATAACATTTAATAACTCGTTTTAACTTAGAAGTTTCACTCCGAGCAGGCATGGCCGCCGTATGTCGATTTTTTCGTAACATTCAATGTTGTACATTTTTGTGACACGTACTTTCCCAATTCGTACCTCACATGTTTAATAAGTAATTCTACGTAAATACAGCTTCACACCGCAAGAATTGGAGACATCTGTTCTCCGGTGCACCCTTCGCTGCATCCTGCCCCTTACGCGGTAGGCAAAATGTATTCGAAAATTCCTTTTCTCTCGGTTTTTCCCCTATCCTATTGAAGCGAGGTCCTGGAGATCGAAGAGATCGACCGGGGGTTAATTATCTCCATAGGGATCGGAGATTCACGTCAGCGAAAAGACACGCAACGCTCGGGTGCCCGAAGGTACTAACAACCCCCAGGTTGGGGTGCACCTTTCCCAGCGGCCGCTGACGCTGACACGGAACTGGGCATAAAGTGGCCAGTGACACATAAAAAGCATATTTTCGGGTATTAGCACCCACCACCGGCTTTAACCGCTCCGGGCATCCGGGGCTACCTGTGTTCACGCCTGTTCGGCTCTCGACGAAAATCTCGGGCCCGATCTAGGATCGACCACTAATGGGGAAATAACCAGCGGATTACGTCGCCTAATCCCTCGGGTGACCTGCTCCCACCGTCATCTCGACCAAGGTGTCCACGTCCGCACGATGTCCTGTTTCCCCGATGCTCAGGGTTGCCTCTTGGTCGGCGAATTGCATTTATTCTTGCCCACACTAGTGTACCGAAAGTTAACTGTAATTAACTAATCATGAATTAAAAAATATTCGGTGTGCCAACTCTAACTAGGGCTCACAAAGGATTTAGAAATCGGTGTTAACGNATCCCGGGGCGGGTGTATTTAGATTCAATCCGCCTAATGTACATCTAACGTTACGTTCCTCGTGCGGGCAAGGATCGTGTTTATACAAATGTATCATAATTCTATCCGAGCCACGAGCCGATTCTGGAAGGGACGGCGATGTGTAGGTACTTGCGATGAAATGGCATCTTTATTCTAATTCCATTTATTCTTGGACCCGGTGCCCCTACTAGTGTACCCAAAGTTAACTGTAATTAACTAATCATGAATTAAAAAATATTCGGTGTGCCAATTCTAACTAGAGCTCGCAAAGGATTTAGAAATCGGTGTTAACGAATCCGCCAAGTTCCTTGGATTAACACTCTAATTGAGATTTGAAATAAATTTCAAGTAAGAAACGCGTTACTCCTCATTTGCAGCAGCTAAGTGTAACTTCTTATAATTAATGCGTACACATGTTGTAAATAAATTATTTATAAATCAAAAATGGTTGGCATTTTCAGTAGATATATCTTTTTAGCATAACAGTGAAGTAGATGGCAGTAAATATAAAATATGATATTAGACTATCTGAAATNATAAATTATTTATAAATCGAGGGGTTAAGTCGAAGCCTGTTAGAAATGTCTCCATCGAATAAAACCACGAGTGCTGATACGTTTAACCGAAGAATTTTCACACCTCTCACGATGGTTGCGCATTTTGATGGCAGTTTGTTTTTCTGATTTTTTTTTCCCCGATTCTATTTTATTCAGCGGAAGTGAATTTGGTAGCAGGTTCACCGTATAACTGGCGATCGAAGAAACGTTCTCTACACGCGATCTTCCATTAATATACATTACAATTCAGGTCGATGGCGATGCCTCGAGCCTAGACGTCTGCATACACGAAGATAACCGCTTATCTCGACGAGGTGTCGGATGACGGCCACCTATGGGTTGCTCGTCCTGGTTGGTCCGTATCGTCTACATGTCCGTATCCGCTGCTTGCTTATTGTTCGCCACATTAATTTTATTCCCTGAGCGGTGACACCCGTGGCACAGAAATACGATTCCTTTCGTGTCCATTCGATTGATCGCGCCAACGATCGCCATCGTCAAGTGCGCACTGTGCTCTGTAAGAACAAAATGATTGTTAGACATGTGAGAGGTCATTCCGAGTGGTGGGTTAAAATAAGGAAAAGACATTTTCTATTACCTCGGGTAGAACGTGACTTTTAATGAAGAAGTGCGGTTGATGTATCGGATGTGAACTGACGTTATTAAAGATTTAATTTGTTTCGTCGGTGAGGCTCTTTGCTCCTAATGGGGTACTGCTACGGAAAGGCGCGCTGAATTTATCTGAATTTACGTGGAAGATGCCCGGAGGGATTTCGCGCAAAGCTATTTTGGAATGCAATTAAACGCAGTACAGTGAAACTCAATACTGCTCCCTGCTCCCCGGCTCATGACTACGCGCACGGGTTTGCGAATGCCTGGGTGTCCCGGGTACAAACGATGTACTTCCAAACGACCTCCACGTTTTGCCACCCCAGAGATATTGCAAATCCCTCGATTCCTCGAAGAAGGATTTCCTGCGAAACTACGAGATTTTTAAGTCACTTCTTTCCTGTACAATGAAAATTCACGATGAATATTAGGGAAACTAAAGAAGTCTTTAAATAATTATTCGATGTATTAATTCCCAGAAAATCTAGCTCTTACAAGTTGCAAGTCAGAAAATAGTCTTGTATGTCAATATCCTTATTTTTTTTAGCTGGCAACAATTTGCAAAAGGATGCTTATCGGATTGTTCGCAGGTTGGATAATGATGTTTGCAGATACTTAAAAGATGGCGGATTTACAAAGGGGAAGGATTTGTTGTCAGCGTTTTCGCTGCGATAGAGGGTTCAGGGAATCATTTAAAGCACCCAGGCCAAGGGAGAAGAGAAATCCCGATCGTTTTGACAAGGAGGTTCATCCCTGTCCTCCCGGTGCCGCAGGAGGGTGCAGAGAGGAAGAGGGAAAATG
The DNA here is from genome assembly GCF_000612105.2 of Orussus abietinus. Classification (NCBI taxonomy): domain Eukaryota; kingdom Metazoa; phylum Arthropoda; class Insecta; order Hymenoptera; family Orussidae; genus Orussus; species Orussus abietinus. The sequence continues at coordinate 61,491 of NW_019394370.1, read as the reverse complement.
GCGGCGTGGCGGAAACACGACACCAAATCGAAGGAGACGCCATCGCAAAGCGCGGCGCCGCCCCTTTATCATTGGTTCTTGCCTCTGCTACGGTATTATCTCCAGCCTATGCTGCTTGGCCACCAGTCGTAATAATACCCTTATAAAATCCTTATAAAAAAGAAACTGATTGACTTCATGTCCCAATACTTTTGGACCTTCCGAAGGTCTACGATAAATCTATAGATAATAAATTCTGGAAAATTATGAGAATATTACCTTCGTAAGGCTTATCGGATACCCTACTTAATCGGATTTTTTGATTGGGACGTCTTCGTCGCTTTTGCGTCGACAACGCGGCCGCCATTGTGGTCCCCGCTGGGGAGTTTCAGACCTTCAATTCCAAGCGAGGGTCTCAGGATTTCTCAACGGTGGTCGACATACGACGGCAATTAGTGCGAAAAAGGCGGAGAAGATTCAAAGGATTGACAAGGCGTGGCCAGAGCTCCTTGGTCCGGTCTTTCAAACGCTGAAAGACGTCTTCTCTCGCCTGCCAGGAACGGCGCTCATTGATCTACCCTGGGCCGGCTGCTCTCGGCTTCGCTATTTCCGGCACAACCCCGGATCATGTCATAACCGCATGTTAATAGTTAACTTTCCGGCAAGTAAAATCACCATCTTCGATTGCTAGAAACTATTGCCTAACTGTTATAAAATGTTTACCTTATAGAAGCCTCATGAACACACGGGAGGATTTGGAGTACAATGCAAAATTTAAGTTAGAAGAAATTAAGTTAGAAGTTAAATAAATAGAGAATTAGCAGATTCAGCTGAGATCATTAATACTAACAATAATCGGAATTCTGTGATAAAGGACCGCAATTTTCGGGTACGAGATGTGACTGAAAAATACCTATTTTTTTTTTCATTTTGTTTCGATATCCATTGCGGTGAACATTGAAATTAAATCTATGTGCGCGTAGTATGTGTGAGGTTGTATTAGGTAATCATACACACCAAGGCGAATTTTCTGAATGAGAAGCCGATCCCGGGGCGGGTGTATTTAGATTCAATCCGCCTAATGTACATCTAACGTTACGTTCCTCGTGCGGGCAAGGATCGTGTTTATACAAATGTATCATAATTCTATCCGAGCCACGAGCCGATTCTGGAAGGGACGGCGATGTGTAGGTACTTGCGATGAAATGGCATCTTTATTCTACACTGTTAAAAAAATTCATAAAATTTACACACTTTTAATACATAAGGTCGCAGTAAAATTATAAATTTTATGTCTTAATAGTGAATTAATATACATTTATTATACAGTTCTACGTAAATTTATAATTTCATAACATCGTGTTGTAATTTTGTGAAATTGCGGAGAAAAATGATAAATTTAAAATTCGAAAGTCATGTAGTACGCATTGTTTGCAAATTTTTTACATGAGTTTTTAATTTTATCGTCGTTTACATAAGTTTACTTTTAAACAAATTTAATCGAGAGATGACAAGTATCGGTGGTACTGACGGAGAAGCATTGTAGCGACATTCTTGAGTCCGAGAAATATTTAAATAATATTAAAAAAAATTCTGTCTCTAAAATCGACCTCGAATATGCCCGGGGCATATGTCAAATTTGTTTGTCTGCAGAAAAATCGTTTAAAATCAAGTCCTGATCGACACAAATTTATAACATATATTGTAAATTTATTACACATATGTATTAAATTTCTAATACATGTTATACATTTTATTTGACAATATGTTACAAAATTAGTCCGACCATGTCCGAATGAAACTTTCGACAAAAATGTTATAAAATTATCATTTTTTTTTTTTAAGTGTAGGAATCACGCCACTTTTGACATCGACGATCACCTGCCGTGAGAAATCCCGATGTCGAATAGCGCCCTGCTGTTTGGCGCAGTTACATGGTAATTGCAAGTGTTGTAAATTTAGTCGAATGCGATAGCACGGGGCGACTCGCTAGAATCACAATACGGTGTACGGTAACGTTGACATGTTCCGTTTCCGGTGTTTATTGGCCACCGACAAGACCTATGTGCGAATCCGCGACGAAGTCCCTGGATACGTCGATGTGAACGCGAGGAGGGAACCTGCAATTAAAACAGATCCCAAATTAAAGTATTATTAGTTAACATTGATATTTGTCAAAAAATAATACCGAACTACGAGTGTAAACAATTTTCGTCTAGGTACACCATTATGGCACGGCATTAATTATTGTGAAATTCTTTATGGCACAGTAGTAGATATATTATGAAAGGGAAAAGTGAAGAAGTTAACATTAACACAATTCACATAAACGGTTTCATTTCGTAACGTTTTCGTACAACCAGTATCGAGCGTATAAAGGCATTTCCTGGAATAATAATTAAGAAATATTAATAATATCTTATTAAAGAATTATTACTTTCTTTATCATATAAGTTTCACTTCCAACACACGTAGTGGTTCATGAACCAAATTGTTCATAAATACTGAGTGTAACTCTCAGGGCATTGAAGTTGAAGTTGAAGTAGGTTTGTAAGAATAGGATCTTTTTATTAATTCGCATGTGTATTCGAGTTTTATGAGAGAAAGTTGTATCTAAGAACGGTGTTGATAAATTTGTTAAGCTAGACGTCTCGTAAATAATTAATTGAACGTATTGAAATCTATTCGTTGGATTCAAGAGGTTACGTCACCGCTCGTAATATTTTCACGCGACGACCATGTTTAATGAACCTGTCGTCGGAACTTATTGATGTGTATTTTCGAAATATAGTTTAAGACTCGTACTGTAATCATTGGAACCAAGCACTGCCCAGGCAGGGCTGCGATAAAGAATAATGTTTTTTCTAGCCCGGCTCGATATAAATAATTAAAGAGAAACAATCCGCGCGTTATCTGGCAAGATAGCGAAACGTGAGTCCATTTCCTCGCCTCGGCCTACTGGAATGCAAGGAATGCATTATGTACTTGTTATAATTTTTTTTGTTTATATCTCAAAGTATGGTAAGTTATCCATTCAGACTGTAAATTGCGTCTCTTCCTTTACTCCCGTGATGTAGTCTAAAAATGAGTTCCATCGTTATCGAATCTCTTCTTTATGCGAGGATCTTTCGAAAACGAAACTTTCTATGAGTTTCGTAGACCGTTAAAGAAAATATTGTAATTTCACATTTTTTTTACATACTCCGGAAACATATATGTGTGTTATAAATTTAGTACATAAGTAGTTTAATTTTCCTACAAAAAAGTGTTATAAAATTTTCTTTTTAACAGGGTACCGTCCACATGGAATTGTTTCTCATTTACGTATTCCAATGTATTATCAAAAAGAATTATCGCAAAATTCAGTCGTTACGTTTCGACATCCAATCGCTATCGGTCGAACCGTATTGCGGAGGATCCATCAGGATATTTCGGGATCTCCTCGATGATTCGTACCTGCCTCATAATTTCATTACATACATGTGTACTAAATTTATAACACATGTTATATATTTACTTTGAACCTATGTCATAAAATTAGTATACCACGTCCGAATAAAACTTCCATCAAAAGTTATAAAATTCACAGAATCTTTTTAACAGTGTACCGTCCACACGGAATTCTCTCTCACTTAAGTATTCCTACGTATTATCAAAGAGAATTATCGCAAAATTCAGTCGTTACGTTTTTTCATTACATACGTGCGTACTAAATTTATAACACATGTCATATATTTAATTTGAACCTATGTCATAAAATTAGTATACCATGTCAGAATAAAACTTCCATCAAAAGTGTTATTAAATTCACCGAATTTTGTAATAGTGTACCATACGGAATTCTCTCTCACTTAAGTATTCCCACGTATTATCTAAAAGAAATATCGCAAAATGTTGCTATCGGTCGAAGCGCATCGCGTCGGATCCATCATGGTCCATCTTGGGCCAGGATCCGGATATCTCGGGATCTCCTCGATGACTCGTATCCGTCTCATAATTTCATTACATACGTGTGTACTAAATTTATAACACATGTCATATATTTCATTTAAACCTATGTCATAAAATTAGTATACCATGTCAGAATAAAACTTCCATCAAAAGTGTTATTAAATTCACCGAATTTTGTAATAGTGTACCATACGGAATTCTCTCTCACTCAAGTATTCCCACGTATTATCTAAAAGAAATATCGCAAAATTTCGCTATCGATCGAAGCGCATCGCGTCGGATCCATCATGGTCCATCTTGGGCCAGGATCCGGATATCTCGGGATCTCCTCGATGATTCGTACCTGCCTGGCAGGCCTCGGTGGATGCAGACGCGTTACAAGGGGGCTATCGTTAGCCGGAGGGTAGGGGGTTGCGCCGCCCTCTGGCTGCGCCAATGAGAACCTCGGCATCCCGCCTGGCGACCAATCGGCGCGCGGCCGCCCCGACCCGGGCCGGCTTCGCGCCGGGGACCGAAAAAAACCACGCCGCTTCTGCATCGCATTACCAGCCGAGTAGTGTTCGCTTACTAACTTGGTGACTTGGTCACTCAGTGAGTGTGCCTTGTTCCGAAGGACTTCGCCGATCGCGACCTTAGCTCCGATTTCCGCCGATTTCCGCCGATTCGCGCGAAGACGTCGAGGATGCCACAGCCCGCCGGAGAAGGGTCCAAAGAGTCGGTTAGGACATGAAGTCCTCGAGGGACCTGGACGATACCCGCGACGAGGGTTTTATCACAAAAAAAGGCATCCCCGGGGGTCGGTCTCGAGGATCCCCTTGACGAAGACGTCTTCGTCGCGCCTCGTCAGAAAGGAGCGCGAGCATGGCGACGTGGTGAAATCCCAGCAGTGTGGATTTCCTCCTCGGGTTAATCAACAAAGATAAGCTTTGAGATCGAGAAGCTCGAGAAAGTGGTGTTCACGTGCGACGTTTGGATGCCTTCCGAGTATCCAAATAATTGAGGTTTATCATGAGTTTGGAGAAATTCTTCGACTTTGTTGGATTTAGAACGTTCCCGAGTGTTCGATGCAGGGTCAAGTTGGACCGGAAAGCGTCCGATTGGCTTTGAAAAGGAATTCCCTCGGGCGCGGCGACACCGAATCGCGAAGTCCTGCTCGAAGCTTAGATGAAGAACGACTCGAAGGAGCGTCGTAGGATAATAGATTAAACAAAAGGTTCTCCGAATTCTCCGTCCACTTCGGGCGGGAGATCGCCGGCGGTCGTCGGATTGTGACTCGGTGAATGGCGACGACTCCGCCGAGAGCTGTTCAATGGATTGTGTACATTTGGTCGTGCGAGTCGCAACAATGAGCTCGGTTGTATCGGGCGTGCAAGTGTAACGGAAGTTCGATGGTAACTACCGGTCGTTTGATTAGAGAATTCCTACGTCGGAGTGTCGGCTCGTCCTCTACCTCCAGTCGACGTCCTCGAGGGTTCTTTCGTAAAGAATAATCCCCTCAACGGGCAAAAGACGCGCGAAACGCTCGAAGGAGGACGCGAAAAGACGGTTTCGATTCCTCCGGTGAACTTAACTTCGGCGGCTCCACGGCGATTCCGGATAAACGGTGATTCTTGCCTTTTGTTCATCAAAATCCCGTGTTCCAAGAATGTCTGAGAGCTCGGACCAACTTTCCTCACCGAGCAGCGAGTGCAACAGTCAAATGGGAGCAGTGCACCGCAACGTCGGGTCCGCCAGGTCGTACAACGGCACGGCTATGACCGGTCTGCCGTTGAATCACCATTCTCATCCCCAGAATTTAACCCCCACGTCTTCGGGCAGTCCTCGGTATCCTCAGGATTTGCCCACCTGTAGTGCTTCGAGCGTCTCCTCCAACGTCGGCAGCGTCGGCAGCCTCCCCCTCGACGGGACCTCCACCAACTTCACCCCCGAACAGATTTCCTGCATGTGCGAGGCGCTTTCCCAGAGTCAGGACATCGAGAAACTCACGAGGTAATTGTCACATATAGGGATAACGCAAGTAAATCCGAGGATTTGCTCAATACTTTCATTTCGATACCGAACACTGTAGGCTGCGAGACGTACACTGAGCAAAACATGTAATGTTATGGGAAATTAATTATTTGCGACGATCAAAATGTTTTTTTGATAAGGACATTTCTAGGCTCCAGGGATATTGATTTCTCTGATTGATGAAAAGGTCAGGACATCGAGAAACTCACGAGGTAATTGTCACATGTAGGGATAACGCAAGTAAATCCGAGGATTTACTCAATAATTTCGTTTCGATGCGGAGAAGTTTAGGCTGCGAGACGTACACTGAGCAAAACATGTAATGTTATGGGAAATTAATTATTTGCGACAATCGAAATGTTTTTTGATAAAGACATTTCTAGGTTTCAGGGATATTGATTTCCCTGATTGATGAAAGAGTCAAGACGTCGAGAAACTCACGAGGTAATTGTCACATGTAGGGATAACACAAGTAAAGCCGAGGATTTACTCGATACTTTCATTTAAATACCGAACACTGTAGGCTGCGAGACATACACTCAGCAAAACATGTATTTTTTATGCGAAATTAATTATTTGCGGCAATCGAAATGTTTTTTTGATAAGGACATTTCTAGGCTCCAGGGAAATTGATTTTGTGGGTATCACTGGCGTTGCGAGTCGACCGATGATAATTGCGTATCGAGTGGAAATGGTTTTACGAAAGATGTGTCATGTACAAAGTTGGAATCGAGGATTGACATTATCAATGGAGGGTATATAATTTTTTTTTTATAAAATGTATTCGTCTCAAAAGAGACAGAAAGGAAACATGACATTTATTATAAATCTATCACATTATACTGTGGTACAAGAATGTTATTAATTCTTCCAGTCTTTTACCTTTCGAAATGAGTCAACTTTTCATTGCAAGACGAATGTATCGGGGAAATCTAATGGTAATGAATAATAATGTTGGTAGTACGTAGGAAACACGTGGTTGCAATATTCTTTACTTGCGACGTAAATCGTATGTCGTCCATTTGATCGAGTAGTAAGTAGATCATTTTGGCAATTGCTATAAATTGATTTGCTAATTTGTAAAGCATTTTATCTCAGCGAAGTTTTCCAGTGTTACATTTACGTTTAACGTAATTTTAATAATCGCTGGCGTCAGTGTCCTTATTTCTGCAGCAAGCGCAAGACTTCGTCAGCATTGCTACCTTTCGCTAAGAACTGAAATATATATTCTTTCCATATATCCGTATTTGTTTGTAACTATATGAAAGTCGCAGTTGTTGGCCGCAACGCGCAGGAGCGTGCGCCAATTAAAAATATTAATTATTTATATTACGATGTTTGAAAGGGGACACTCCACGGCCCTTCTTATCGATGACAACTAGTCATAATAAGTGGCATATTTTCGCAGCTGTTCAAACACCCGAATCGTAAATTTGCGTCGCATGCTCACTTTATACGTACATTATATCTATTCAGAGAAAAGCAGGCTGTTTAATTTCAACAAGCGTGAATAAATGACATGTCGATAATCGTAGGGAAATTTTCGTTTCCAGTTTCCTCTGGTCCCTTCCACCCGGTGAGCTTTTGCGAGGTGGCGAAAGCGTTCTGATGGCGAGGGCGGAGGTGGCCTTCCACAGAGGGGCTTATCACGAGCTGTACTCGATCCTGCAAAGTCACCCCTTTTCACCGAGACGACACTCGGATTTGCAGCAGATGTGGTACAAGTCTCATTACTGCGAGGCCGAGAAAGTTCGCGGCCGACCCCTAGGTGCAGTCGACAAGTACCGTTTGCGAAAAAAGTACCCGCTCCCGAAAACTATCTGGGACGGGGAGGAGACCGTCTATTGTTTCAAGGAACGCTCCAGGAAAGCCCTGAAGGAGTGCTACGTAAGAAATAGGTACCCGACGCCGGACGAGAAGAAGAACCTCGCCGTGACGACCGGACTTACCCTCACGCAAGTCTCCAATTGGTTTAAGAATCGTCGGCAGAGGGATCGCACCCCACAAACGAGACAGTGAGTAGTCTTATCAATTTTTATCAACGAGAACTGAAAACGCGTCTCCACCTACGAGACCTTGGGCACGTTGAAACGAAAATTAGGGGCAATTTCTGCTAGAAGAAAAAAACAGAAAAATTGAAAAAATACCGACAATATGATTAGTAACCGTAGATGGAATTTCTCGGAATATGATCTTATAGGAACTAACTTAACATAGGAATTTTATTGTTCAATTAATACATGGTTCGCTGGGGATTTTACCGGTTGTATCAATAGTTGGAATTTTTTTCGAGAGAGAATTTCGCATCTTTCAAGGTTTGACACGGATCCTAGATACTAGGGATCTCGAAATCCGGACCAGATTTGGTAGTTTATAGTTCTTCGAGAGACTGGAAATTGAGAGGGTGGGTTTTGGAGTGCACATTTTCGAGTTGCCGCTTTTGAATGTCCCGAGAAGCAGGGCGAGGCACCCTTAGAGCGAAATCGGCGGGTACGTGCCCGGCACGTGTATCGACGGGGGTTCTTCTCTTTCGGAGGAGCAACAAGTGTTTCGACGTGTGTCACGGTCGGTCGTTTCAAGACCCTTGGCCAGCTTTCCTCGGTAAATCATGTTAAGAGCGATTTATTGCCTTCGTTTTTACGAAATTCCTGTACCCCGAATCTACCCCCGATGACCTGCGATTTTCAACCCTGAATGAAGTCCTTTGACAGGAAATTCTGAAAGAAAAACATATGTTCCAACATTTATTTAATTCATCAATCTCGTCGAATTTTCCCACGTAATCATCTAGTCCAAGCTCAGCGAAAGGTTGAAAGTGCAGAAAGTGCAGGTCTTATAATCGAGGCGAAATTTCCTTTATCAACGTCGACGGTCGTATGTAGAAGATAAACGCGATCATATCCCGCTGTAAGATTAGAACTTGTATACCTATCCATGCGATTACATCGCGTTTCGTTATAGTTAGTGGTTTTGCACATAAGTTAAGACCCGAGAGATGTAATCGCACTTGGATAACGTCGGACGCGTGGTCAACCCTTGTTGATAGATGCAACGCCATCAACAAATGACTACGAGATTACGAATTCTCGAAAATTCCTGTGGCATTTCTATCATTAGGTTCGTCAACCCGAACGAGTACTACCAGGACGTTTTTTGACGAATAATTAAGATTCTTGTGATGATTTAAATTGCAGTGACATAACATAGAAGCATGTCGAATTATTAGTAGAAGCAATTACAGTATTGTTTTTTATTACATCACTGTGATAACACTCGATGACTTTTCCCTCCAGGTTTCACTTCTTGAAAACCCATGAAATTTCAATTTTACGATAATTTGTTTACAGCTATTTTCAACAATTTTGATAAAAAATGAAATTTCGCGAGTCTCAGGACCTACCTTAGGGTCTCCTTATTCATGTGGTAAAATTTGAAACAAATCGGTACACCCAATTCGGAGAAAAGTTTCATGAACGTTTGACCCCTAAGATGCCACTTTCACACCCCCTTAATCAGATCCCGAATCTTTTTAAGCACCTTAAATTACAGTTTATCTACGGGAAATGAAATTTAATATCTGAATTTTCAATTAATCGGATCTTTAGGGCAATCATCTCGTTTCAAGCGGCCTTTCCTTTGATCGCTCCCGCGAAGGGGGTCGCCAAGACAACAATGGCGGTCGCGGCTAAATTCGTTCCGTGCGTTAGATGCGATAATGAAATCGGTGGAAATGATTCTCCTCCGAATGCCACTCTAGGACGGGTTCGATAAGCTGTTGCGATTCGATAGCGCGTTTCAGTGGGACCGGTGGGTAACACGCGTGTGCGTGTGTCAGGAGAAAGAAGGAGCGAACACAGCGTTGTTATGTCTACGAGAGAGTGGCACCGGTCAGGGTGTTCTGCTTTGAGAGCATTCTCCAAATTTCGGCCCACCGGTCCCTTTCGGTCGATAATTAATTCAGGGATATCAAAGAAATTAACCGTAGTTATTTATGATCTTAGGTGTGTAAACTTTGCGGGAATTTCAAATACTCACGAGTTCTTATGGGGACACCTCTTCGTGTTCTCTATCTCAAGAAGAGATACGCATTATCGTTCGGATGACGCTATGTGGGATCACTTCTCGGTGCAACATCTCGTTATGTCTGGTCACATCATGATTCGTTATCCCGTAACATGATACCGTGACATTTCATTACACATTTGTAATTGTAACTCTAGTTTAATACTGAGAAAATAAAATTGGTTCACTCTAAGAAATACGCATTGCTTCAACGAAACTTTGTGACTAAGTACGTCTAACGAAATGTTAAATTGAGTAAAGAGAATTATTTTATTGAATCAAGGGAAGGTGAAGTGGTACCTGATAATAGATATTTTGTTCGATGGACAATCTGCTTTGATCGGGCCAACATTTTCTAAAAATTGAAATAAAATAAGTATAGTCTGGGAGCAATGATTAGCAGGATTGGGCCAAATTGACTATTAATGCATAAAAAATTAACTCTTGTCATTTGATATACTTGCTGACATTTCTACCAAAAATGTAGGCGACTGAACCAACTTTTTCTTATTTGAGGCAATCAGACGATAGATTGTTAGAACTGCACGTTTGAATGAAATAATTTGTTTAAATTAAATATATCCATTTTTCTTCCTCCTAACGAAATAATTGTATCTTACAATCATATATGATTCGTCCAACAATAAGTATGTGAATATATAATTGTTTCAGTCAACTGATCTTTTTTCTCACGGAATGAGAGCAATTATTTGTTCACGATAACGAGATAAATTCTTTCCCCCCCAATATTATTTTCTTCAACTCGAGAGTAGAGTTCATAAACAACGCAATCTCGGTGTAGTCTACTCTTCTTTCATGGAGTGGTTTTCTTTTATTGTCTTCGTCGTAAGAAATTTTTCCATTATGTAGCCGCGGCTCTTTCCAGAAAGAATGGAAAATGGTGGCGGCTCCTGCGCGCATCTTTCTTGCGCAATGGCGGAAAGATCGGCGAACGGACCATGGTTGGGACATGGTTTCCGGATACCAAGGTCCCATGGTACCCCTCAGGGTCTCTCTCGCTCTTTCGTATGGCCCTAGGAAAAGGAAACGCGACGCCCCATTACCGTTTTATGGCAGAGCTTCGGTTACATCTCCCGTTTCACCATTGAGCTGTTCGCACTACCAATAGTTTACTATATAAAGGCCAACCGGTCCTTATTCGATTTATCTGTTACGCCCGTACTTTCCTCCCTCTCCGTCCGTCCATCTTGTCGCGCAGGCGTGAATCGGCTCGAGCGAGGAGCACCCATGAAGCGTCGCGACGCTCCTCACAGGGACCCTCCCCATCGTTTCGGGCAAAGGTGCGACCCCTCTCGAGAAATCTGGAAATTCTCTTCTTTAATCCCGGTTTTTACCACCTAACCGAAAGGACACGAAAAAAAAAAAACGGGAACCCAGGTCGAATGGTCCCGCGGCATTCATTTTCCCGTCCATCCTGGCCATGGCGGATGTTTCAATCTCGACCGAAATCGCGCATGGTGTCGAAGATTATTCCCGGCGATGTAAAAGGGAATCGGTTCTCTCTCCGTGCTTCGGTTCTTTAAATCCGGACCTTGAAATGCATCCGTAAAAAAATATAAAAATTGTCGCGCCACCGAGAGGGGTTGAAACGCCGCAAAGACCGACGGCTGCGGACGTGGGCGGAGCTCCGCTCGCCAGGGCCGACTTTGTCCAGAATCCAGGCTATTGCCCACTTTTATCCACTTTATCGTTTTATCATTCATCGGGGGAGGTTTTTATCATCCAAATGCGGATAGTTAATTTCCAAGCGAACCATTTATATAGACACAGAGCGGAGTTCCGGTCGCGTAGGACGACTTTGCCCAGAATCCGGGCTATTGCATACTTTTATCCACTTTATCGTTTTATCATTTCTCGGGGGAGGTTTTTATCATCCAAATGCCGATAGTTAATTTCCAAGGGAAACATTTATAAAGATACTTAGGGCCGACTTTGCCCAGAATCCGGGCTATTGCTCACTTTTATCCACTTTATCGTCTTATCATTCATCGGGGGACGTTTTTATCATCGAAATGCCGATAGTTAGTTTCCAAGGGAAACATTTATAAAGATACTTAGGGCCGACTTTGCCCAGAATTCGGGCTATTGCCCACTTTTATCCACTTCTGAATCCATCTTCTGAAAATAATGATCCTTTGTTTATTACGGAGTACCGTGGGGCTTTGAAAGTAATAATTCGTTGTTAATTATGGAGTACCGGGAGACTAGAAGGATACAGTTCCTGTCAACTAAGGGACATAGTTAGTTAGGGACATCTATAGTTCTGGACCTCACGGGGCCGCAATCTGGTCACTGGTGCCCTGCGTGACGTCGGCCCTGTCGGGCTCGCACTGACCGCCGGAGCACGCACGTGCGTTACGCCGACGTGTCGCACACGTATTTAGACTTTTCACTTGTGTCGCTTACACGCACAAGTTTTAGTACCGCACTCACCCACACGTCTTTATATCCTGCGTCCGTACACTCGCGTGTCGGCGGCGAAGGACACGGGACGGCGGGTGGAGGTGCTCACGAGACGGCGAACAATGCGAGAAACGACCGTTCCTTCGGGCCCGGTCGCACTTAGGGCCCCGGGAGGTTCTCGGAACTTGGACCGAAAAACCATGTGTGCCACCGAGGAACCGAAAGCTAATTGTCGGGCCTCCGGGAGTCCCGGGTCCCTCGGGACCCCATTCGTTCTCGTCGCTAAGACAATCGGCGGGCCCGCCTTTTCGGGCCTGCTAGACTCATTTTTTCTCCCTCGCCCTAGGATTTCCTCTTTTTTCAAAAGTCAACTCCGGACACGACTCGGGGAATTGCGCCGACCTGTGACCGTCGGACTCCAGGGCCGACTGTCAAGGTTTGGCTTTGGGAGAACGAATCGATGCACTGAAAAAAAAAAAAAAAACAAAAAAAAAATGATTAGTTGACCAAAACAATTATATACACATATTGTTGCCTAAACCATATACGATTGCAAGAAATAATTGTTTCGTAGGGCAGAAAAATTGGTGTCGTTGATTTAGAGGAATTTCCTTTACTCAATCTGAAATTCCTTTGGACGTATTTGATCACAGGATTTTGTTGCCGCAATGCATAATTTCTTTGAGTGGTTAAGAGACTCGGTAGAGTTTCGCGCGAAATATATAATTAATTTGATTTTTTCAGAGAAATGCTGTCGTTGACTTGTCAAAGCAGCAGCAACGGCAACGAAAATGGTCCTGGCAGCAACGGCGGGAGCCATCAGTCGCTGCAGACCCTTGACTCGGGGAGTCCCAACCTTACGATGTCGCCATTGTCGACGATGGGAATGTCACCGGTGACAATGAATCCATGCAGCCCGATGGGCATGAGTCCCATGGGACCTCATCATCACGGCTACCCGACCCCCGTGACACCTTCCTCCATGCACACGACGCATCCTCATAATGGCGGCCTCAGTCCCATGAACGACGTCAAAACTCTGTGCTATGGGCGAGGTGTTTATGACAGTGGTAAGATAATTATCCACGAGCTCGAGTAATTGATATAACCTATGACAGGAAATTCACTTGTCAAAGCTACGGTCCATTCATTAATTATTCATCTTGCCGGACATAATTTATAACGGGGAATTCATTTATCGCGGATACGTTACAATGATTAATTAATTATCTAGGTACTCTCCCGAATCGTGTTTACCTCATATGCCTCATCTTCGCGTAAAACATTTATTTTTTACTTTGTACTGTATTTTTTGAAGTCGGTTTCGTTTTTTATTTAAGCTTTTATAGAACAAAAGGAACAATTGGTTCGGGGTATGGGGTATTAAAGACACATGTTTCGATTACTTAAGATGATTGGTTATTATTGTTAACAGGAAAGGACGTGGAACAGAGCCCCGTGTACTACTCGAGTCACTCGAGTATGCATCATCAGTACTATCAGCAGAGCCATCATCAGATGATGAGCGGATCCCATCATCACCATCATCACCATCAGCAGGGCATGTCGGCAGGATACGAAATCATGTTGCCACCCCCGCAACATTCGATGTGACCCTTGGATTGCGATTATCCTCGCGATAATTAGGACTATGTACATCCTGGTGATGACGCAATCTCGCACGTTCTTGCATCGATTTTCCATCTCTTCGAGGATGACCACGAAGATTAAGTATCTCGTCTCCTACGCGCGAATCTCTGGGAACTAGTGTGGATTAATTGTTTATCCATCGAATGGTGGCCCCTGATCGAAAGACTACACGGAGAGGATTTTTTATCAAGTAATCCCCAAGGATTCTGTGAATATCCGTAGAATGTGCAGTAACCGTGGTATATAATTACGTATTAAGGAAATTAAGCGAGTGTTTGCAACGGATATGACAAATCGAGCGTAAGGATATGTAAGATGCAATTTTCGTCATTGGCAAATGCAGGTTTATCGCTAGTTGGTCTTATTATTGTAAAATCATGACTTTAGGCACTGCGATTGGTTAAGGTCCTAGGGAAGATCTACGTATAAGTTTTGTGTAAGCATCGTTCCCCAAATAATGATTTCCCAGTTTAATTCTTTGTAAGTAGATCGAAAGAAGTACAACTTTTTCTAGGATACGTTTACAGCAGCGTGCTAATACGTGTAATGTGTTACCAAAAGAATCGAGCCCTCGAACTTTTATCCAAGATGAATAAAGCCATTCGAGTCAAATCAATTTAGCACAAGGACTACTGAGAGACCAATGTCTAAGGCCATACTTCTATCACCGTGGTCTGATTAGTGATTAGTGATTAGTGAACCTTCATTACGGACCAGGCTCTTTCGGAAGCAGCAAAACTTTCATAAATACGTGAAATCGACTTATCACGGAGAATCGAGGTATCACACGTGTGTAACGCTGGTAACGATCCCTAGTAGCACAAAATATTTGCCCTATATTTTCTATATATTTAATGAATATCCTACATTTTGTAAATATTTACCAGACATTTGAAATATTTGCCAAACGTTTACTTTAGAATATTATCTCTATAATATTTATATGATGTTAGCTCCATGTGTTTTCATAATATTTTTCTACCAGATATACAAAATATTTCGTTTCATTTTAATATAAATATTTCTTAAATATTATTTGCCGAATACATTGTAAATGTTTTCAAAATATTTAAAATCAAAATCACACGTTTTGCTCCCATAATGAAATAGCGGAAGGGAAATATTACAAAAGTTTCTCGTGTTAATTGATACCAAATGAAGTGTCCGATAATAGTCGTGAAGTAAAAAATGTATTTTTATTATCTTCACCAGTTAAAAAATATAATCCTTCTATATGTTTATAAATTATTGAAACTAAATATGTCATTGAGATTTTCAAGAAATATTTCAAATATCTTCGAATGAAGTCCACAAGAAATCTTAAAAAATCTGTCCCTTGAGATGTTTAGCAAAGATTACAAAGAGATATTTATAAATTATTCTGTGCTACTGGGGATGCGTTAAAAAAATACCCGTTAAATTGATGTACACTAAAATCACGTGTTTTTGTGGAAATAGCATTTTCTAATAACCGGAGCGAAGTTCAGGATTTCTTTCATGATCTTAGTACATATACCATGCCACTACACGTTGTATAGTGATTACTCGGCATTCTCTCCATGTGCTGGTGGTTAATCATATTTCGAATGGAGTCCGCACCCATGTTCGGGTCTTGGCCAATGGGAGCTAAAGATGCCGTAAAAAAGACTGGGTGGAGTTAGAAACTGGTTTTCCTTATTCACCCTACTCAAGATACTCCCCTAGAAGAAATGGCGACCGAATGCAGCTGACTTTCAGCTGCACGCACGATTCAACCGGGTGCTTTTCTTTGGAACGGATTGGCATACATTGCCGACATGTTGCACCATTGGTGGATTTCGGACCCTTTTGTTAAAACCGAGCCCGATGCTTTCCGAAGTTCTTGGGCGGAAAGAATGTACCGGATGTAATATGTCGGCCTTGCATTGTCGCGCCTTAGTATTTAAAGTAATTCCTTCTTCTTGCCAGGAAGGCCAGAAATTACCTCTCGAGATGTTTTACACGTTTATGCTTGACGATTACTCCATTTTACTTAACTTGTATTCCACATAAGTACTCTAAATAGGGGTTAGATGTCAACGAGGTTCCAGGTACGATCGTTTACCAATTTATTTTCGAGTTTGATCGAGAAGTAAATTTGAGGTCTACGGTAAAGTTAAATGAGAAATCGTTACGTATCTTTCGGTTAATTAGTTTAAGGGGAATTGATTCTCGTACTTATCCAGATTAGCCGAGCTCCGCGGCAGAAATTATCGCACAATTTTTCTTGTGTTCTTAATTTCAATCGGAGTAGCAATGTATTATTGATAAATTAGCAGGAACAACGAAGGATTATTATGAATGAAGGTTGCGATGATTGATTTGCTGGAAATAAAACCAAACGATGATGGGCATATCTCTATCTAAAAAATTATCGGTCCTAAGAATATTATACATGGTATTGCTATGTAAAGATTAACTCATTAGCAGATTCGCGTAAAATGAAGAAACTTTAATGGGGGAACATCAAAGAGTAACGTGATTAAAGTGGAACGTTTCTATGTAGGTAAGTGTAACGAAGCGTTGAAATAAAAATTGAAAAGCACACTCAATGTGCTTTTCAATTTTTATTTCAACGCTTATTTCAATGGCACTTCTTTCTATGGAGATCTTTCATTTATCCCGAAGAGATATTGAAAAAGGCCTTTGATCATTTTTTTTTTGGAATGTATGTACCTTTGGGTACCAAGTTATTGAACAGACATTTTTTGTCATTGACACAGGAGTTAAGCGTATTTATGAATACATTTAATGATGCACACGACTCCAGCGATTTTTCAGTACTTTACTGTGATTACGATTCCGAGCGTATTTCTAAACCGATCGATTCCAATGAAGGCTCGTTTTAAAGATAAAATGATTACGGGTGATTACATGGGAGCGATTTTCGATAAGTGGTCGTTTTTATATAAAAGAATTGTTGATTCCGTGGAGCACCATTTTCATACTTTAAATTCATTTTAAATAAATTTCAAATAATTGTTTCATTCATCTAAAGTATGTTTAAAAATTGAAAAATATAAAATTTAGTATGGGATTAGAACATTAGTTTGTTTTAAGCTTCTTTGATAACGTTATTGCTCTTATGAGATGTATCATCCACTGTTAGTAAACTGCAGCAATAATTTCAGAGTCATGTGCCCTGTATTACCGACTGATGGAACAGAATTATCAAGAAAGGATTCTCTTCGGGTAGCTTAGTTACCGACTATTGATTTGGCTGTTTCGTAACGTATGTAATACCGACTGATGGAACAGAATTTTCATGAAAAGATAACTTTTAGGCAGCTCAGTTACCAACTATTAATTTAGCCATTTCGTAAGTTATGTTACGAAGATCGTTTATTAACAGCCGATTAAGCCATTTTCTTAAAATTCATTTATAAATTGAGAGAGTGCGTAAGTTGTACAAGGTGTACCGTTTATTTTGTATTATTTTTTAAAGATTTATAAATTCATCGCTAGACTAGTAGTCCTTCAAATTCACAGTGAAAATTAGTTATAAAGGTGTATCAGAAACGTATTATTCCTTCCTGGTGTGCACCTTCCATGAATGAGTCATATTTTATAAAATCAGAATTTTTGTTTATTATTCGTAAATTAGAAAATGTTCGTAATCCTTTTTCAAAATGTCGGTGATTCTGATTTTTTGTTTCTATTTCATTATGTTATTAGAAGAGAAGTCTGTCCGAAAATGGCAAGAAATCGGTGGGTAGCTTAACCGTCGATTAAGGAGGTAATGGGATCGCAAACTGCACTAAGTACTTGCTAATTATTGGCAAATAAGCCGTTCAAAGTTTGCTACGTTCTGTCAGCCTGGGGATGTTTCAGTTCTGTAAGTCCTGCTTCCGAGGACTCTGCCTCAACAACCCTCCTTTCCCTGAGTATTCATTTGCATCTGCAACTACCGATATTTTTTAGTACTCATACTTTTTCCTTCACAGTGAACCAACAATCTGTGCTTCAATAAATGCATATAAGCTTCCATCGTTCACAGTGCAAATGAAAATATTTACCCAAGCAACAATCACGGCATAACTTTGGTTCAATGTTTTTAAATATTATATTCATTTTTAATGAATAAGTGATACTTTCAGAAACGTGCAAAATTAAAATTTGTCACTAAAACTCCGAAATATTTATTATAATGGTGGCGCCTTTATTTCTAAATGTTAGAAATGTAAA
Source organism: Orussus abietinus (assembly GCF_000612105.2). Taxonomy (NCBI): domain Eukaryota; kingdom Metazoa; phylum Arthropoda; class Insecta; order Hymenoptera; family Orussidae; genus Orussus; species Orussus abietinus. The sequence goes on along the minus strand of NW_019394370.1, from coordinate 43,212 downwards.
TTGTACGCTAGAAATTCTACCGAGTTTTGTGACAACTAAAGATTAAGGGTAGACCTAGTAGAATACAAAAGGTGATATCATTCCTAGGCTTTGCATTCACCTTTTCCACGGAATGCCAAAGTTTCGAAGATTTTGGGGGGAAAGCTGAAAGTAGGCACAAATTGTTAGGAAAAAGTGGTAACTTTGAGGATAAAAGAGTATCGTAAAGGGTCATTACATTATTCGGGGATGAGCTTCGGCAGGAGGAAAGAAGCCACTCCGAGGGAAATCGAGGACTTGATCCCTAATTTCTATTCATAGATTGGATTTAAGTTCCCTTTTGCATATCCTCGTCATCTTCTGAAGATCGTCGAAAAAGCTGATCTCCTTTAATCGGCTTCGCCCTCTCTTTGATGGAGAATGGTAAATCCCCTTAGGTTCCGGGAAGAAGATGCAAACTTAAGGGAGTTCTGTAAAAAGGTCTCCTCCAATCTGTCAAGAACACGAAAGAAAAAAGAGATAAGCGTTGTCAGAAGATATAGTATGTATACTAAGTGGTAGACTAAAAGGATGAAGGATCTCAAAGGATAAAGTGCCCTTTCGCTTAAAAAAGTCACCGAGGTATTCAGGAACAGCTATTCTCCAAAAACAACATTTTAAATTATACTTTAACAATATTCTTATTTTCGTATTGAATGTTATTATACGTACGGCCACTGGAAATCTACATAAACGGAATAACAATGAAGTAGGTCGAGGGTTATGCAGACTTATTTTATTGTTCTTCAGACCACAATAGCCTATACCGTTCATTCGGAATAATCAGTATTTAAAATAATTGCCGTTCGGATAATCGGTACCTTTTATGAATGATAATTCACGAATTATCCCGACATGCAGAAATTGTTTACGGTGAATCGGAAATTCCGTGATTTTTATGACACGCTACTTTTGCTAATTCTCTCCGCAATGGTCTTTTCCTTCGAGATCTACCGAGCAATGAATATTGTCTTCAAAGTACATGTACGAAATTTGATCTAGGCTTTATTGACAATAGATATTGTAAAACTGTGTGGTTACACATGGTTATAATGTGGTAACGTGCGATGGCATCACATTGAAAAAATATATGTAATTTAGAGACATATGCGCATGTTCCTAAGGGCATGGATTCCTTTCCTTCTACTTTGCACGACATTGCGTTACAAACCTTTACGACACTGTTTAACGGATTCGTAAGTCACATAGAGAACAAGGTGTACACCAAAGAGGGTGTACGAAAACCACCTTCGAAAGGAAAGGGATACCAGGTTGAGTTACTCGTCTCCTCTCTCCCTCTCTTATCATCTCGAAGAGGTCTAATCATCCCGTAGTTCGAAATATCTGTCGCAGCGATTTCAGAACGCACATATATATATATATTTTGAAATCTATCGCAGGTATGAAAATCGCGCACCTACGAATGTACTTCACCCCCTTGCAGGGTGCTTCGCGAAGTACGTAACTCTTTGAAAAAAGGCCATCCAATTCTTAAACAGACGACAGACAAACGTTAACACCTTTCCCGCGCATTTAGCGAAAAGTTCGGTGATATGATGCTCCGAAAACGCGCTATCACTGACCTGCCCCAATTCCCGAATTTCTTATCATACCGACACCTCCGTCCCATTGCCGATCCTGGAGCCAAGTACTCATTTCGAATTGCGCAATTGGACAAAAGGGATAAGAAGCAAGCGTTGTTACGGAAAGGTGATTTGACATTTTTTCTCGCTTTCTTTTCTAAGGTACATCGAGGTACGCGCTGCTTGTTTTCAAATTCCATTACAATCGGTATCGAGAACAGAACGGAGCGGAGTATTTGAAAAAATGATTATCACTGAGTAAATGAAAACCTCTTACCGGATATTAATCGCATAATCATCCGCCCACTCGCACACGCACGTACACGCATCCACGCACATATACCTATGTACCATATATATATATACATTTTCGTTTTTGAATTTGTTCGAATATCTGACAGTCTTGATGCAGGGGTGCACTCGCGCGATTCAACTGGGTCGTCGGCTGTCAGGTTTGTCCGCGACAACGCGGTTGATCCGTTTCCTTTCGCCCTTAAATTATTAATATACACGTGTCGCTCGCGAGGAATTAATCATTAGTCTACGGTTAATCCTACGTTAACAGAGGCGGAACATAGGAACAGTCTAATAACACAGCTATCAACGATTAATCTACCTTCTTTAATCTACGGCCTCTTCCTCCGCGGCACTAAGGGGTTATATATGCAGTTCTTATAGGCGAAATTCAAGAATCTTTTTTTCATAACTAAAATCCATTTTTAATCGGAATCAAAGCGTGATTTCGTAGTACAATTATTGAACTTAATGTATCATTTTTTTTAAAGATATATTTAAACATTGGCATGCAGTAAAATCCCTGCCATTTTGGTAAAAATCGGTCGAAAAATCCTTCGTTTATTCAGCACTCCACCAAGTATAGAATGAGCCCTTAAAATTTGAAGCCAATCGGTGAAATACTTTTGAGATATCGTGGTCACCACAAAAAACAAACTTTCTCGGAGAATCGCTGTACCTCGCCAATTTTTTAATATATCTTGACAAAAAAAATGATATCTTAAGTTCAATAATTGTACTATGAAATCACGCTCTGTTTTCGATTAAAAGATGCATTTTAGTTATGAAATAAAAAGATTCTTGAATTTCGCCTGTGACAACTGGATAATGCCCCTTAACTTGGCTTTTGTTGTAATAAAAAATCATCGATTTATTCCGTGCACGTTCAGCCGTGTTTCGCGTTTCGTGTCGCACGTTTCGCTCGCCCGAAAGGTGGACCGAATCGCACTTTTTTCTTTTTTTTTTTTCATTTTAACTTCAAACTCTGCGCATTCCGATGATTCCACCCTCGCTGCCGTTTGCGATTGGAATACTTACAGCGGTCGACTATATCGAACGTTATTACCGATTTTGCGAGTCACATGTAAATGATCGTAGTTTCAGTAGTCAGCAGACACTTATTAACGTATACGCTAAATGGACATTCCCATCATTAAATCTTAGAACGTTCGTCAGACGTCGATCACATCAGCTCAAGACATGTACTTATTCCGCTTTTCGGTGCACTTAATCAAATCTGCTTGACGTTCGCAGTTTTAAGAAATTCTTATTCCAACAGAAGATAGAAATGTGCATTTACATCTTCCGTGAATCACATTTCTTTTTTACCGTATTAAAATAATTAGAAACGTTGTTTTATCGAAGGATTATTAAAAAATGGGAAAGGAAATATTGTTCGAGTTAGCAAAATGATATTTCGGGATATTTCGGAACATTTGTCTTGTCGTTTCGATAGAGGAGAAGATAGAGCGCGGAGAAATCCCTGAAGCAGCTTTAAGAAATTCTTATTCCAACAGAAGATAGAAATGTGCTTTTACATCTTCCGTGAATCACATTTCTCTTTTACCGTATTAAAATAATTAGAGACGTTATTTTTTCGAAGGATTATTAAAAAATGGGAAAGGAAATATTGTTCAAGTTAACAAAATGATGTTTCAGAACATTTGTCCTGTCGTTTCAACAGAGGAGAAGATAGAGTGCGGAGAAATCCCCCAAGTAGCGGGGCAAAATCGAAGGAGAAGATTGAAAAAGAACATTTCCTGGTGATGTGTCCAGAGTATGCGACGGGGTGCAAGAGCGTAAGTGACCCGTGTAATTTATGCTAAGTTAAGCGAATCCTTTATCGATCGTAGCCGTGACTCTGCGCAGCGCGTCTTCTGGGTTAAACCGACTTGTAAAGTCATCGGGCTTAGTCGGGATTAGCATTCGGTCATGGACGCTTTTGTAAAGAGGGTTCCGATAAATCGATCCGAGATCGTTTTATTCTGGTACAAAATGCCTCGCGCTACATCTCAAAATAACTCCCAATACAGAATCCGGAGTTTGCACGAGTTCGACTTAACGCCGTTAATCGTCTCCTATCAGGAATAGTGCACCGTTTTCTTCGTTACGATTCAAGAGACGCGAATTGCCAGTGACTCGGTATCGCCGATCATCGAATTGAGTCCTTTAGCGAGGAGATTACGAAAAGAAATACACTTCTTGTTTAACATTAGAGTAGATTAACGTCGACGTTACGCGATATGACATATATACACACGACATTTGAATGGCAATAAATAAGTGAAAAGTAACGATATTTAACGAATCATTATCCTTAATTGAAAATGTTGGTTGGAACGGTTCTCCTTGTAATGACGTTGCACCGTTGCACCTGACAATGCAGTCGGTGTTGCGCGCATCGACATTTATTAAATACATCTCGCCTGCTTCTCTCCAGTGGTTTTTGGGGATATTCATGAAACCATTAATAGCATCGTTAACGAGAGTAATTTTCATGTTTCGCGCGAGTAGCATTTGCGGGAGAATAATTCCGTATGATCGCGTAAAGTATCTCCAGACGCATTGCAAGATAGGATTCGACGTCGAGCATGGAATTCGAGATGCGCAATCGTCCTGCGACCACTTCGACTCGTCTCTAACTTGGTTTTCTTTCGGAGAACCTCTGGCAATTGACAAATGTCCGTTTCGATTGCTTAAACGGGGACACGAACTGCTTCTTTACGACGCGATATGGCAAAGATGGTCCAGAGATCAAAGAAACTATCGCTACGCACAAGGTTTCCTCTCGTCAAGAATTTGTAAGTAGGCGACCTAACAGGCTACAGGTCTGACATTAGTATACATATCTGTACTCGTTTATAATAGTAAGACTAACTTTGCCATAATTTACACTTTAGATTATACTAGATGTCGGTTAAGTTAAGGGATGTCGGCTCTTGGCGACCGACGCCGTCGTCGAATCAACATTTCGGCTTGGAACTGCTCCAGAAAGAGTCTGGCGAATATGCCCTCTGCTATATTTCCATAAAATTTTGGAAATAGAAATAAAATACCGTGGTGTAATATAATATCCGCAAATCTAGTTTGGAAGATAAGTCAATGGAATTGGACATCCATTTATCATACCAACCCTAGTAGCACAAAATATTTGCCCTATATTTTCTATATATTTAACAAACATCGTACATTTTATAAATATTTAGCAGATATTTGGATAATTTGCAAAATGTTTACTTTAGAATATTATCTTTATAATATCTGTATAATATTAGCTCCATGTGTTTTCATAATATTTTTCAAACAGATATACAAAACATTCCGTTTCGTTTTAATATAAATATTTTTTCAATATTATCTGCCGAATGCATTGTAAACGTTTTAAAAAGATTTAAAATCAAAATCACAGGTTTTGCTCCCATAATGAAATACCGGAACGAAAATATTACAAAAATTTATCGCGTTTTTCGATACCAAATGAAGTGTCCGATAACAATCGCGAAGTAAAAAATGTATTTTTATTATACATTCATAAATTAAGAAACATAATTTCTACATACGTTGATAAATTATTGAAACTAAATATGTCATTGAGATTTTCAACAAATATTTCAGATATCGAATGAAGTCTAGTAGCCATCTTAAAAAATCTGTCGCTCGAAACATTCAGCAAAGATTACAAAGAAATATTTAGAAATTATTCTATGCTACTAGGGAAGTTGATAAAAAATAAAGACATTGACTCAAATTAAATGATATTGATGTAATTTTTAAGCATTCCATTTTGTACGTGCATTCGATTTAATGGTAAAAACACGGATTCGTCCTGTCAGACTTTTTCTGGATGGGTTCTGGCAGATTAACGGACAACGGCATCGTATTCGCATCTTACGCATAATACTGGACCTACGTTAAGGTTACTTCATTAGCGGGATCACAAATCCGACATGTCGGACCGAAGTGTCACTGCCTGCATCATTGTCGTATCTTGCTGGTCGTCGGTGATGCGCGCGCACTCCCGATCATCGCCGAAGCTTCGTTCGATCGATCGTCCTCGTTACAGATGATACCATGATCAACTTTTCGAAAGGGCGAGTGATGCACGGACACTGGGCAACTTTATGGCGCCTGTTCGGTGCACAATGCATTGGGTTCGCTATTTCCGGTCGTGTCCGTATCTCCAGCTCCGCTCGAAAGCCCGACAAGAGGGAAAACACCCTGGAGGGCAAGATTCAATCCCAAACTGCAATTCCGAGGGATCCACCTCCGAAATCTATGAAATACACTTATCTCTCACGACACACCCAAGAGTGGAGTAAAACAGAAAATATAAAATAAAACAACCACAAATGTGTTGGATATCTTTCCAATCTATGCGTACAGGCAATCATTGGTAGGTACCTTAAGGTGACGAAAGTGGCGCAATGAGGTCTCGTTTATGAAACTTTTCACCGAACCAAGTGTTCCGTATCGTTTCAACCTTGACAATGTGGATATGGAAGCTATAAAGAAGGTCCTAACATCCATAAAATTTCAATTTTTTTTAAATTTCTTTATAGATGTTTTTGAAATTATTTGTCAAAATGAAATTTTATGAGTTTCAGGGCCTACTTTGAGACCTCCACGTTCATGTTGAAGGTTTCAAACGATTACGGTTCACTCAGTTTGTAGAAATGTTTCATGAACGATTGACCTTTTGTATTTCACATCTTCTTAATCTGTACACTTTTGGATGGTATATCTAATTTCTTGGAGATAATCATGCTTTTAAGGATATTTGATTAACGCGTCTTGATGTTAACGAGGTGGCAGTTGGGAAAATATCTCGTCGAGCGGAGTTGGACTCGTTTCAGTTGGAGGCATCAGGCCTCTTCCCATCGGGCGAGATATGAGGATTCGAGGATATGTCTTATCGTGGGAGTTGGACCGAGCGCTTCCTCCAAAGGTAATCGAGGCTGGTTCGATCTAAACTCGGTAGCCTTATTGGTGCTTTATACGAGGCAGCGATCTCCCTCGGCTTGAACGAGGCGAAGGTCCGTCGCGGATGGTGCCCAGGTCTCTTATAAAGGTACAATTTTTTCGTGCTGGTGCACCGAGGTTTCGTACGCCGGGACGTATTTGTAGTACTGCGGCGGGTACGAGGCATACGTTGCTTCCGATGGAGACAAACGACCACGGAATCGATTTCGGACGATGTGCACGATCAGGAGGGCACAGAGAAGCGCCAGGACGGCGATCACCGTGATCGGCACCGTTCCCCAGCCTCTCGAACTCTGATGAGCCCCATCGGATTCCCCGGGTACCTGCAATAAAACGGTTCACGGATATAGAACGCGACATTTGCCTAATTATTCATACACCTATGGAAGATGAGACGGGAAGTGAATTATACAAAAAAAGAAACATTGGGATAAACTAGTCCCCTTAAGGTGATGCGAAAGTGGCGGCACAGAGGTTTAGTTTATGAAATTGTCCTCTAAACTAGGTGTATCGAATCGTTTCAAACTTTATGACATGAATATAGAGGCTATAAAGAAGATCCTGACACCCATGAAATTTCAATTTTAAGAAAATTGTTTATAGATATTATCAAAATTTTTGTATAAAAAGAGAAATTTCACGAGTTTCAAGACCTACTTTAGGGTCTCCATATTCACATTGTAAAGTTTGAAATGATTCGGTACATCCATTTCGTAGAAGTTTCAACATCTAACCATGCCAGATAAGCAGGGTTAATTAATATTTACTTCATATTGCAATTTTACATGACTGTGATTTTTCTAGCCAGGGTTGCAACAATTTTACTGTAAAACCAATGCATTGTTTATGTCATTAATGGGTAATGGGACATGAATCCATTACTTACTAATGAATGTACTATGAATCTCTATATCTTAGCTTAGTATACTTGTATCAATACTGTCTGAACCGCGTTCATTTTTTTAGAAACTGTAGATACATATGTGCTTTCTCGTTGAAAATATTGAAAATAGAAGATGCTCTACCACTATTGGGCATGTTGGGCAGCAAGTTCCCTCCTTGGGTGGCAAAGGATCAGTGCATGCCAGAGAACAGACGGTCTCCTTGCAGCTGAGCCTGCCAATCGAGTCGCAGCTGCAAGTGGTGCAGAAATTCGGCTTCCAGGACGTGCCTTCCAGATGCGTCTGATTTAGATGATCGATGCAAGCTGCACGACAACGGCATATCTGTCCGGAACAAACAGAACCGCGCGATTGTCAATATAGACGTGTCTAGACTGAATTGGACACCCGGCAGCACGGATCGGTCGAAAAACAGTATCTGTAAACACTCGAGCCCGGAGCAACGAGTTTGCGATTCGATATTTACGTCGCGATGCTCTGCCGTCAATATATTCCGCGTTTTTAGCACACGGTGCATCCGGTAACGACATTACGCCGATGCGTGACCGCACAAACGCGTCGGACTAACGAACCGTCAAAATATCGGACTGCAAGAGATGCACACGGGTAATCATCGCTCCTGTGGCTGATACCACCTTTCAATTTCAACAGTTAACGCATTTATAATACTTCATGTCAATCAAATCAGTCTGCAGTGATTCCGGCATGATCTGGAGGGAAAAGGAAGACCTGGAGGAATCTCGGCGGGTGATAAAGTGGGAGATTAGCCTCTTCGGCTGGACCTACTCCTCGGACTTGACTACTGTGGTGAAAATGGACTTAAACCGGGGAGAAAAAAAAATAGGCTGGCTTGAGTTAATCCGAAGGGATGGATTAAGTCTCTGCCGTCACTTTGTAACCGACTTGACCGTCTAATTGAGAGTAAAGCTAATAATAGTAAAAAAAAAGTATATTCGCGGAATTTGGTCGTCACCGATCGGTAAAAATCACCTTTCGTGTCACCAGAAGCCGAGATAGATGTGTGGTATTTAAAGGAAAGGTCTTTGCAGCTTCTGATTACAACGTAGCGGTTTGATCCGACCCGGCTGATACCTTACATAATAAAAGCAAGATGATTCCTGAGATATTACGGTGTAGTGCGGTCTCCGTGGGACAATATTTCCAGAACCAGGAAGGCTCCTCCTTACCCGACATCCGCGTTTGTTGGTCTTGTAACCGTAGGTGCACTTCTTCCTGCAATTGTTGAGCGGCGCGCATCCTTGGTGGGGCTTACACTCGCACAAAGTGCAATCGTTTTCGTCCATGAGAAGTCCCCGCTCGCAGTGGAGATCGCATTTCAGCTTCGGACACACCATTTGGTCTCTGTCTTGTTCGGTGATAGAGACGACGTCCTTGGGAGTGGAGTCCTGACAGGCGCAAACGGGACATCCTCCCTCGTCGTTGACGAGGCCGCAGTTCAGCCCACAATGTGGCAGATCAGGACAGATCTTGCCTTCGTTGGAAGAATCCGAGGTCTGAAATAATGGACGGTTTTTTATTTCAAATTCGATACGGACACCGGAATTCATGACGATGACCCCCAACGAAGAGTTCATCCTTCTAGAATTCGATATCAATTTTTCCTCCACCACATGAACAGTTTGTTACAACCCGAGTTGAAAAATTTCATCTCGTATAAGCTTCACGAATTGATAAAAATATATTACAAGAAATTTAACAAAGTAAGACGTTAGAGAAATCGATTACACTTGAATTTACACGTGTAAGGACTTTTCGCGTATATACATGTCACGCATGTCCATGAATGTATGCACGATTACGTAGTTTAGCGTAAGACTCTCCCGAGTTTTCTTCCCTCGATTCCGGTCTTTCTTCAAGGAGAAGGTTCCCACCTTCCTTTAGTTACCCTTATAACTCACTTTAGCACTGACCTTTCCCTCGCTTTGCCGAGCTTATTTTATGGCGAGTCGAGAATTTCTGGAGAGAGGAAGTCGGGACGTGTCGCGAGGAAATCCATGAACCCGGTGTAAGGAGGATCAATTATAGGATTAATTTTAATTCTCACCGTCCAATCTGACTTTAACAGGAATTAATTTAGCGGAAATTAAGTGACTAGGGATCGTTTGCATCAATTGTGAGCAGCGTGATGTTTCATAACTATATGATTAGTTGGCATAAACTTTATTTATAGATTGACCAGAAATACTACCTATTTATAGATTGCCCAAAAATTTTACCTACTTATAAATCGCGCAAAAATTTTACCTATTTATAGATTGCTCTATCTAATTACCTTCTTCACGCAGTTACAAGTAGGACAGTCGTTTTCATCCCTGATGTAGCCGATGTCGCAGCGTTTCTCGCAGCCTCTCATGGAAGGACATCGCCTTGAGACCGCTGTCTCGTTATGTGGATACGGACAACGAGGACAACACTCGCCAGGAAGTATCGGTTCGGGGTTTTCGCAGCTTTTGCACATAGTCGCTTGACAGGAGACATTGCCATCCTCGCAGACGCAATTTACGCAGGGACCATCCTGCCAAACTTCTTCCGCAGACCTCGGAAGTCCCAGATTGTCTATGCACGTGCCGGTCCCACGGTCCTCCTCAATATCCGCCCAGGATATGGGATCTGAAATGTAGAAAAAACCGTGAAATACTGGATCTAAGGAAGTAATTCGAGGAAATGGATGAGAGCTATCTCCTGGGAAAAGAAGGGAAGTTACCTAAATTTTGTACGATTGTATGACGTTTACGAAACCGGCGTAACAAGACTGTTAAAAATTCCATCTTCGCCTCCTTTCCCCCGACATTCTTCATTCGCGTTCGCATTACCATATAACTCCCTTTTATCACCCCGGCAATATTTATCTCAGCAAAGCTACGTATTTTCGTAGGAAATTTTCCTGGCACCGAAACGTGCCGGTTCGCAGTCGCGTTAATATGCAGCGAGCGGTAACAACTGCGCGTACTCGTAGCCCGACGTAGCTACATGTTCCGTATCTGCAATTGTAACATTTACTCTCCCTCCGACGATGAATACGTATTACGGTTCGTTAGTCCAAAGAAAACCTCCGAAAATCGAGGATGGCAAGATCCATCGCTAACACCATATAGTATACAGCAAAACAATGAACTGTTCCCAAAAATCACGTATTTTTAATTAATTTCCTATACGCGTAGCTACAATGTGTTGTCATGTCATATGCTGCAGCGAGTATGGTCTGACAAAGAGGTCAAGTCCGAATTTGCCCGGCACTACCCTCTATTATCCCCCATTACCATACAATTCTCATTTCTATAGCGATATCGTACAATTTTCATTTGTCCACCCTCCTCGGACCGCGACGTTTCCGCATGAAATTTTCCGCGTACTTGTGACGGCATTAATATGCAGATAACAGCAATAGCTCGTACTCGTTTCGGCACCCCGATGTACATGATCGTATCCGGCATCGTAACGTTGGTGAATATGTATTACGGTTCGTTAATTAAAAAAAAACGTCCGAAAATCGAGGATGGCAAAATCCATCGCTAACACCATATACTATGCAGCAAAACAATGAACTTTTCCCAATAATCACGTATTTTTAATTCGAATTTGCCCGGCATTGCACTCTATTATCGCTCATTATCATACAATTCTCATTTCTCTAGCGATATCAGACATTTCTCATTTCTCTAGCGATACATGCAATTCTCATATTTCTAGCGATATCATACAATTCTCATTTCTGTAGCGATATCATACAATTATCATTTCTCTAGCGATGCATGCAATTTTCATTTCTCTAGCGATATCATACAATTCTCAATTCTCTAGCGATACATGCAATTCTCATATTTCTCTAGCGATATCATACAATTCTCATTTCTCTAGCGATGCATGCAATTCTCATATTTCTAGCGATATCATATAATTCTCATTTCTCTAGCGATACCATACAATTCTCATTTCTCTAGCGATATCATACAATTCTCATTTTTCTAGCGATACCATACAATTCTCATTTCTCTAGCGATATCATACAATTCTCATTTCTCTAGCGATATCATAAAATTTTCATTTGTCCACCCTCTTCGGACCGCGACGTATGAAATTTTCCGCGTGCTCGCGACGGCGTTAATATGCAGCCAACAGCAATGGCTCGTACTCGTTCCGGCATCCCGACGTACACGATCGTATCCGGCACCGTCGACCGTCGCACCGACGGTGAATACGTATTACGGGGCGCGTTTAGTAAAACCGCTCCTCGAGCCCAGAAACGTAGGAAGGCGAGTTAATCCATTCGTTGCTGTTACGATGCCGACGACGCCTGGTGCGCGAGCTCGTCGAATGGCTAATAAAGGTTCCCGCTACAGTTGTACCATTACGGTAATCCCGGGGCTAGCGCAGTTACAAATTAATATTTATGTTTAGTTTGCATTAATGCCGACTTCACCGACTGCACCCTGCGTCCCGGATGGGGTCGCGAAACGGGTACTCCGGTTACCCAGGAAAATTTCAAGCGCAAACTGTGCCAACCTAAACACACCTAAAACATATTGTTGAAAATAGTTAAGATAGATATTTTGTCCCCAGCATTCCTGGTTTGTTCGCCTGGTCTATTTCTGTAATATCTTTAAGCCCGTTCCTCCTCCGCTGGGTCGGATTTATGCCACGGGTTCATATCATAACCACTGATAGTGCGAACTTTTCGGAACCTGCTCTCCCACGTAGGTAGGTAATGCAAGAATGTGAAAAAATGACATTTTTATCATTTCACGTACACTGGGTAGATTAGGGGTGCCCACGTTGTTCCGCGCCATTAATTTTGGTCTGTTATTAGATATTAGACTGTTGAATTTAAATACGATTCGTTGAAGCAGGTTTTACAGACTCGTTGCACTTTAATCGCTCGTTCTGGGATTTTAATAATGAATTACAGTATTTGGTGTTGGGAGGGTTAATAATACCTTTTTAATAAAAGGAATCGTTAATCGAACTTGCATGTATAGTTGTCCTGTTATTATTTTGATATTAAGTATTACGGAGTCCGTGGAAGGGTTCATTGAGTGTATTAAATCTCGGATCGTAATTCTTTGCGAATGAAATTCCCAGACTTGTTATTTGTCAGGACTGCGTTCGCTCAAATGATTTCGATCGTTTGATCGCGTACAAGATGGGGTTACTTGATAGCGGAATAACGTCTCCGAGAAATTTATAGTCGCTTTGGCCGCTCTCAATCTGCGGAAGTACAGGGCAGAATAATCCAAATACTCGCAGAAACCGTATATTACAGTCATTATGATCGTATACCCTGCGGTTCACTCTTTCAACTGTCAGGCGGTAAAGCCGGTCATAATATATGGTACTTTCTTGCCGGCTTGTTGTAGCTACCATATATCATGTATATTACACAATATTTATTGGCAAACGTATAATGAATATAGTGCCCACGTCCGGGGGGAAATGTTTTAATCAATCAATTATTATCAAGTGCGGATCATTTTTGTTTTCTTTTTTTTTTCTCAGCGATACCAGACTCGGGGCGAATAAGTTGTTCCAAACTAGAGGGAAAATTTCCGGGTATTCATTAACCACTTACTTCTAATATCCTTAATCGATCGTATTACGAAGCACGATACCGACTGGGACAACTTTATGAACCTTCTTATGAGACCGCAACAAAAAGAGGGATAATCACGTAGTTACTTCAAAGGAGAGCAATTTACGACCGCCTGGCTTACAATTTAGTGATATCCGTTACCACGCTAATTCCCCATTTTTTTTTTAGCTTCTTTTCTACTAGAATTTCTCCATAAGCGCAGTAATTCTGCAATTATTTCTGCCTGACGTATCTAATTATGGTCGACTTACAAGGAAACATATCCAAGTGCCCGCTTCCGATTTGATTCGTTTTCAAATATATTATAGAGTACTACAAAATACACGTGTTTTTTATGCCTACTCAATTTCATATTTTGGGGGTGAAACCATCCATCAAACTTTCCGAATAGGTACTTATAAGTAATAAAGCGTGTTTTTCAACCGATCGAGTTCAACGAGTGCTCTTTTTAAAGATGAAATGTTGACCGTTGTTTATATGGGAGGGATTTTCGATACGCCATTATTTGCATATAAAAAAAAGTATTCTCCGAATTGGGTGTCGGGGAGACCGAGGTCAAATATAACACGGGTGAATTGCAACCAACGTTATCAATTTTATCTTTATACTTGGAAAAACTTATCGAGACAGTAGAAGCTTTCCGATAGCGCAATGAATGTCTCACGATAATTTCATATTTGTTAAATCAACCGTTCCGTTGTTATCGAAATTTTTCGTAAAACGGTATAGGTGAGTAACATTTGTATGGATTCAATTTTTTTCGTTTGTATTATATTGGGGGGGAAATGAAATTGATTTACTCATGCCACGGCATTGCATATAGAGTAGTTTTATGTTTAATGGATTTGAAGTTAATATAACTTTGAGTAGTTGTAATTATATCAATCGTTTGACATTCGGGACAATTAAGTTGGCTCCGGAAAATAATGTTGCCAATGTTCCATGAATTTTTTAAGTAATCAGGCCTTTAATTAGTGGTTTTGCACGTCTTTCGGGAGGAATACTCCGTAGTTTGGAACAGTATGAAATTATGTGGAATGTTGTTATCAATTGAATGGTGATTACCTAGGGAAGTGCAGTTGTAGAGGGGACAGCAGCTTCCGGGGGTGTCGGGGATGGCCGGCCTGATCTCAACGGGCCGTTGACCAGGTCGACACTTGTTGGGTGGACAGACCGACATACACTTGCATCCTCCTTCCTCCAGAGCCACGCTGTCCTCGGGGCAGGTCGATCCACCAACCCCTGGAACAAGAAATCAGAAATCGTCAGATAGGGCGGACTTAAGGTGAAGTGAAACACGCCAAGAAATTTGTTCTACGTCGGTAAAAAAGACTCTTCTAAATACCTACGTAGCCGACGATCGTATCTATATCGACAGCCATGACGAACCATATCGGGTATTGTACTAAATGGCATACACGATACGTCGTTTCCGTACAATAATTATAAAGAAATCTAAGTAAAACTCCAGAAATCTCCTGGATTCGTGGTTTTTGATGCTGCAATTGACTGCAAAGTGCCATCCTGCGCCATCTATGATTTTAGGGTCAACTTAATTTTCTCTCCGAGACCTCGCGTTACCTTCATTTTAGCACAGAAGCGCATAAGACACTTTCTTTTCCGTTATCTTTATGAGAAACCTAATTTTGAATGTGTCAGGACAATTCTTAGATGATCACGAGTCATGTGTCAAAGTTTCGGACAGTTTGATCCAATACCCTTAAAAAAGTGTTTTATTCGAGTCGACTGATTTGAGGGGGGGGTTCATTTCACCTTAAAGGGTCGACGTCAAAGGAGCGCAAAACGGGCAAAAAGTGTACGTTTCGCGTAGCCGGAATAAGCCGGAAAGAATAGGGTTAAGAGGAAGTTTGAACGCACCGGAAGCTCCATTTGCCGGCTTTGAGAGCTTCGGGAGCTTTGAACTTCGGGGAGGAGTCTTTTTGTTCCGACGAGCCCTCCAGGTGTCGCGTTAACCCGTGTAGCCGCCCTTGTAAATCGATGCCACGTCGCCCACCGTAATAATCCGAGCCAGCCCAAACTATCTCGATTTAAGGTCCGCCCGGAGGGCTTTCTCGCCCCGACATAGCCATTAGTTCCACTCCCGATTAATCATCCCCTCACGGCGACGTCGACGGGGAACGCGTGGCGCGGCCATTTTGGCGCGCCCTCGCATCTTCTGACTCCTTAAGTTGATATGAGTATAATACATACATAACAAAAAGTCAAATATTTATAAAACTTGTCTTCAAACTGGGTGCACCGAATTATCTGAAACTTTAACACGTGATTATGGAAGCTCTAAGGAATAACGCGCTGCTCGTGAAATTTCTTTTTCCGAAAAAGATTTTGTACTTATCTTAGTGCCTCCATAATCATGTGTTAAAGTTTCCGATAATTTGGTGCACCCGGTTTGGAGACAAGTTTTATCAATATTTTAACTTTTTGGTACGTATATATCATACTTTCATATCACCTTAAGAAGACCGAGTTCCCATGAACGGCGGCCCCGTTTCTGGTTCCCGACACTCGGAATGCCATTATTGAGGCTTTGCATGGCGACGAAGCCGTCGATACCTGTTGCTGAACCATGTTGACAAGAAACGAACGATTCATGGTTGCGCATTGTGCCTCGTCTGTGAGTCGAAATCTCGTTAATATTGCTATGCTCATATGTATTCTTTTTTTCGACTTTCCTTAAAATATTTAAATTTCCTCTCAGGAGAGAGAAGAGTTTAAGTGATTAATTTCAATTAAACTTCTAATTCTTTCGATCGTTTAGTTTACCGACAGAAATTTCAGACTCGGTTCACTAAGAACCTTTGAGTTCATTTTCCTCATTAGGACCTTCAATTCCTGGAAATGTGTCGAGTGAATCGAAGTTTGAGAAAAATCTCAGAATGGGATGGAAACTGCTGCGAAAAGCAGTATTGTTTATGTATCTTAGTTATTAATCACTCGAGAGACTTAGATATAAAGATATTCATTTTTACAAGTTTGCGATGCCGATACTTGGCAAGGACTCGGTGGCGCTCGCATGTACACTGGGAGACATCAATGCCCTGCCATCCTGCACAGGCGATGCCGTATCTGCAGGGGAGGCATTCATGTCCGCCATTGTCTCATGGAAACGCACATAAGGACGTACGCAAGGGTGTTTTTGGTAAAACTCTACCGAGTTTTCTAATTAGTAAATACATATGAAATTTGAGTGCATTGCATTATTGCATTCATAAAAAGTACCATCATAAGTATATACAATTTTATATTACTATTTATGTTAGTGATTTATACAAAACTCCATTCCTATGGTCAGGGATGAAGTGAGGAATGAAATATATGGAAAGTGAGGTTTTCAAGGTTTAACCGAGTCACGATCTAGTGCTCATTTGGATCCGATTTTAAATCGCTCACAAGTGCAGATTATCATATTCAAATGAGATAGATTTAATTAATATCTTCCTATTTTAAATGCACGCATTATACTCCAAATTCATTCCGGTAAAAATGTTCGACTCGGGACACTAATGACTCGGAAGAAAGACGTGTATTAATTTCAACAACTTACGTTTTGTGGTTTCATCCGGCAAGAGGTATCTCATTTTTTTAACTTTGACGCCGAATGGCTGACCAGATTACACCCAGTCTCGAGTCAGAGAATGCCACAGAAACTCCAAGAAAAAGGGAAAGAAGATGAGAGTCTTAATAAGAATGGCTTTGACCGTACACCGGTTCAAAGAGAGCTAGCGGTTACGGGAACGCAGAGGGCCGAGTACCTCGAAGCTCCGCAATCTCGTCCGCACTTAGTTCACTCGGTATGCAAGAGTTACCGTCCGAGGTTGTGTAATGCAATCTTTTGTGAGCTTGTCGCTCGCGTGCGCACGCTGCCAGCTTGGACGGTCTCGTTGCACAATTGTTTAGCGATATGACCCTCTGTAGTTGTTGGGCTCTGCGCCGAGCTTAAAGTTCCGCGATGCAAGGGACGCAGCTTTCAAGGGGATTATGAATTGATAATGGACCCTTGACGCGACCTTAGAGTCCGGATAACGAAGCGGAGCATCGTGCGTCCTGGGGCTCGCTTCGAACCTCGACAAAGGGCACTTCGGTGGCGGCATATATCCTGGGAATCTCTTTTTTTACAAAAAAATAAATAAATTTTGTCATGCATATCGTCCTCTCGGTTTACTTCTCTTACTTTAATAACCTTCTCGCGCCTTTCGGCGGTACTTAGATTATTATCTATCATTTTTTTTAAATGTTAGTATGAAATTGTCGGACTTCGTTTGACGCGGCGAATGGCGCTTATCAATCGGATAAACCTATCGATCCCTTCCCGGGGCCGATGACGCAGAAATGAAAAGTAAAACAGGTGAATTCGCAAGTTGGCGCGCCGCGAGGGGCAATTTCATTAAATCAGCACAGATGGAATGGAATTATCGCTCGTCGCCCTCGAGGGACAAGTGGGACAAACTTCGGCCATGCCAGGGCACCGAGTCAAATCGTTCTTGCGGAATTTCATTTTGAGGACGATCGAATTCACCGTGCCGACCGAAGCGACTAACAGCGCGCATGTAACTGGTACGGTCAGTTGCACTGTACGCACATCGAATAACGAATACCTCGTATGTCGAATACCCCGATCAACGGAGTTGCGCACCCGTAAGTACTGGATATGTTCCTATGTCCTGCACACGTACCGTGTTTTCTCGGCAAAGTGTACAGCAAACGCAAACACGCTCCCGAAGCGTCCATGGTTTTCAAATTTCTCTGTACTCTTGGGATTTCACGTTAAAATGCTATTCATAATTTAATTGATGTTTTATAAACCAATTAGTCCATTGGCGCCTAGCGCCGGATATATCCGACGTCCACGAAACAGTTAAAGAACCGCTCTTAAAGATAATATGTTGACGAGTGTTTATACGGGAGCGATTTTCGATAAAGCAACTCCTTGGTAGTCAAGTAGCGTGCAAAATTATGTTGTTGCATTTTTTTTATATGCAAATGACCACTTATAGAAAATCGCTCACGTGTAAACACCCATGAACATTTTATCTTTAAAACTAGCACTCGTTGAACTGAATCGGTTAAGAAAAACGCTCAAAATCGTCCCCGCGAAAAAGTACAAAATTGATTTCATTTTTTTATAAAACATCAATGAGGTTATGAATAGCTTCTAATAGTAGTCGGTTGTGTTCCGTTAAAGTCGACATGCTTCGATCTTCTTCGCGCTAGAGTGGAAAAGCTCTTTTTACCCTAGACATCCTTTGCGCACGCGCTTGAGTATGCAAAGTAGCTACTTTGCGCACGGGCATAGGAAAAAGATATTTGTACTAGCAATAATACGTTACGGTGTAAGAGTGATTGATAGTGAATTTGCTTCATTTAGTTTATCCGCAGGGTCAATAGTGAGAGGTTTTATGGTAAGTGTTGGAATCGCGTTCTTCGAGGAACCAAATGAAGTCGAAGGGACGGTTTTCCAAGGAAAGCGAAAATGGTTACTCTTCGAGGAGCTGCATCATAAGAAGGCGGTAACAGGTGATTGAGCGAGTGGAAAAAGAGAGGCAAGTAAACGGGCCGTGATCGATTTTCTTAGCATATTTGCATCGGGGAGCGGATGTGCCTCGAGGCACGGCGAACAGTCGTTTGATTGCCCTGAGATAAGGAGTCACAAAACGAGACGTGAATTTCATTATTTAGGAATTTCGAGTGATGGCTGACTATTCATTAATATCAAAATAACACGTCCAACATGCATGAAAGAATTTTCCAAAATTCAGTGATAAGTTAAAACTACCTCAAATGCGATCCGCGTTACGAGCAAAAATGTTCACAAGTAAACCGCACCAGAAGTACATTTCTCCACTTCGGAGCACATACATTACTCATTCAGTGCCTTCCAGACCGGGTGCTCCTGAATAACTTCCATCGGGCAGAGATAGAGAGTTAACTAGACCAAAGTTACGAGCACAAAGATTTGAAAGCAGCGCGCGACCGACTTAAATGCAACTTTTCTTAATAAATTTCACGTAATTGCTGATTTCATGATAATGCAGGTTAGGGAGTTCACGAGAAGTTCCCAGCAACAGCGAGAAGCAAGACAGGATACGTTAGCGCCAATAGAAACGTAAAGTCCCCGTTTAGAAGTAAGCTAATGAAAATCCTTGCCAGTGAGGGCCATGAGAAGGCAATTATCAGTGATTTGCCAAATTGGGCGCCGATTTGCCAATTTGGTTACTTCAAGTCGCCTTACGTGGCTGGATTTTCGATGCGCCCGCGAGTGGCGGGATCGCCGTGGAATTCGTCGAGATTCTCGGCAGGTCTGCGGGAAAGGGAGAAAGAGAGGAATGAAGTGGGAAACGGGAAGAGGGAGAAAACCAGACAAAACGAGATTCGATCCCTCGACACATCGCACCGGCACGGAGATCGATGGCGGTGGACGCGCCTCGGTGTAGGCGCGAGGATATAGGCGCTTGATCTTGAGGGAGTGCCCGAAGTCTAGGTCGGCAAGTTCTTTTCCAAGGATGAGATGGGAGGCTCCATCGAGCCATCCGTGCCTCGTAAACTTGCCAATCGAGTCGATCGACGACCTATATAGGTCCTGAACCAGAGCCTGAAATTCGTCGGGGCCGTCCCTTGCTGACCTCAGCCGATGTCACCGCGTACGCACTTTACGCACTCCTTGCGGACCTTCATACTCTCCTCGAGGTCTTCGCCTTCTAGACCTTGTCTAGACGCAGTCCGAATGACTCACATCTCGCGAATGTCGCGAGTCGAGAGTCCTCGAGGACTTCTTTCCTCTCCTTTCCTTTTGTGCTCGGATCCTTCGTTTGCGTCTAAAAGTGCAATTTGCATTTATGATATGTCGTGAGTGGTCCAGTGGTTCGGAGATGAAGTTAATGGCGTACGGTGGGATTCCTGGGAGAGGTCTTTGAGAGTTGGCAGCCCAATTGGAAGCTTAAGTCCCTGGCTGGACAGTCCTCCTGAGAGGCCGGGAACCAAAATTGGGTGCAGCCGAGTCAGACCGAGCACCATCTCCGAAGGGTTCCGGTCGGTGACTTCGTGAAATCGGTACTCCGGAGTTTGGTTCCGCGGCAATTTCTTGCAGGGTATCATTTCCTGGGGCAGAAAGCAATTCTCTTTGCGTAATACCGCTGATGCCTGTAAGAGAAGAAAGTACGAAGACGTTTGAGTCGTATTCTCAAAGCCCACCTGGTCGCGGAAAGTACCTTCGGTCGTAAATCCTGTGTATCCAATCGGTCACTGATTTTGCGGAACGAAGTCAAGAGAACCTGGTAAACTTTATCCGTCTTCGACAAATGAGATCGACTTACAGAGCCTGTAACGAGCCAGAGGAAAGGACGACGCAGAACTGGTCCCTTCGTGGTCGTGACTTTGGATCACGTTCGATCCGGAGTCGTTTCTAGGGATCTACGGTCCATGGGTGGCTTTGTCGACCGGGCGTATCGCTCTCTATATTCCCCCAAGACTGATTAAAAGTTCTGCCAACGGTGGCAACGAAACCGCCCGTAATACGCGGAATAATTAGTCAGCGTTTCGGCTCGGCTCAAGCGGCCCAACACTCGGCCGAAGATTTTAATTCCAACAATTTTAATTCCCCCCAGGCTCGGAGGAGGGGTACTTAGTAAAATAATATCCCTGCCCTCTCGGCGTTTTCAAGAGCAGTCTCGTTTAAACTCCCAGCTGGTGCCTCTCTTTCTCCCTCCTGACGAATGATCCCTTTCGTTGCCTTCGCTCTCATCCGTCTTTTTAGGGCCTCGTTGTAGTTCAGAAAACTAAAAATGAGCTTCCAAAGTTGTCCACGTTATGCGTCCGCATTCGCTCCGACTTCGTTATCATAAACAGAGCCAGCTTCAACTTTTTCCGGTAGCTCGATGGTGTAAACTACAGATTGATACGTCGCAAAGAAGAGCGATTTAAATTTCATTCTCAGCGTCGGAAGCTTTTCTGCGATCTGGCCGATGTCGGTGGTAGCCATATTGTTTTGCGTCTGCGCGACGCATCACATCCTCCCTCCTCGGTAATTCGTTCAAAATAAGCTACTTTGCCCCTTTTAGCCTACTTATCGCTGCTGTGTTGCGTTTTTGCTAGAGTTTACATCTAATTAGATTTTTGTCGCATTTTACTAGGCGATTAGCGTGGTAGCATTCATCAGCGAGAAGGTTAGGCATCTCTCGTTACTTTTCCTTTCACCGCTCCACACGAGTGCTCCACCCTCGTAACTTCAGAGTGGACGTGTTTCGATTATTTATCCTCATGCGTGTTCGACTTAAGTCGAGTTTCTTCCGTTTTAAAGTCCGGAGGAACAATGGCGGCTCGGCAGAGAGGAAGAGGAACCCTGGGAAAGGGGAAAAGTAAGGAAGGCGCAGCCCAAAGTTCCCGGGAAAAAAAAAGAACACCGGGGGAAAGAATGAAGTTCACTCCAGTGATCTTTTCTTCCGCGGACGTAAACGGGTGGGTTATTTTCTATCTCATTTAGCAGATTGCGAAACACCGCGCCGCGATCGCCAGTGGCGGCATTTTACGGCGAGCGGAACTCTACGGAAAATCAAGATGATTAACGACGCTCGTAAAAATCAGGATTCCCCGAGGACTGATCGGACCCTTTTTGTTCAAGGCGCGATAAACTCTCGAGCCACCTGCGGATAAGCTGCGCGACTCTGGAATCACGCGTAAGAGCTGGCGCCATTAATTCGTTCCGCCCTTTTGTCTCCTCATCCGGCAAGCA
The DNA here is from genome assembly GCF_000612105.2 of Orussus abietinus. Classification (NCBI taxonomy): domain Eukaryota; kingdom Metazoa; phylum Arthropoda; class Insecta; order Hymenoptera; family Orussidae; genus Orussus; species Orussus abietinus. The sequence continues at coordinate 21,081 of NW_019394370.1, read as the reverse complement.
ACGGCCGCGTTCCGGCATTGTTCGTGTTCCAGTTCGCCGTCCTCACGTTTTGTACTTCCTGCTTTCCATTTTCTCTCTGATTTTCATTTTCTAATTCGCACCATTCCGTCGATTCGCGTCCCACCCACGGTCAACTGAGAATGGTTCACTCAGCCCGATTGGAAGTCCTCAGGTCGTACGAATTAATTAAATATGGCGCCAGATGATGTTGAGCAAACGTTTTTAAGGCGATTACCGAGGACCCGGTGTAACGGAATATTCTCAACGAAATTCCGCGTCTTCTGATACCACGTCGCGAGAAAAAAGCGTTCTGCGTAATACACTTCATTTTAGCAATCAAAAGAAAAATCCCGACGTTCGCCACGCTGGGGCGGCATTCTGGTGAAGTTTACCACCGGAATTCCTTTTTTTCTACCCAGGTGCTTGAATTAATTAAAACCGTGATTTTCCCCAGATATTTATTTACGGTAATAGAAGAAATAATAGGAATTGTCCTCGCACGAAAAATCCAGGGAAAAAGATGCCCGATATGTGTGGTCCATTTTTGCGACTCTCCTTGAAGACGATGGCCCGACGCCTGTAGGTCGACAACTCGAGAGAGGACCTCGTCCGAGGACATCTCCGAAGGTGAGTAAGTTTCGCCAAATAAAGAATTCGTCTGTCGGCTACAATCGTCGAGACGTTATCTCGTATGCTAAAACGAAACGTAGCAGTCTGCAACGGTTCGTGTTCACCGCCTAAAAGCCGAGAAACTTGAAGAAACGAGATGCAAAATTTCGCCGACTTTGCCAGGAGTCAAGGAGGGAGAGAGGAGGAGATGTCTTGTCTCTTGCCATTCGAGAAACGCAAGGACATCCCCTCGCCTGACGTCAAAGTTAAACCCGACGTCCGTTCGTTATGTTATTATGGAAACGTAGCGTTTTTCTTCTCCCCGGAGAGATTGCTTCTGCGCTTTCTTCGTTTTGTCTTCATAGACGCAGCGCTGCGAGGTAAATGCATTTTGCAACTCAAGGGCCTTAAAAGACGTCTCTTGAAGATAATGCCGTACGCGAGTTCGGCATGTAACGATATCGGGAAGGCACGGAATATCTTATTTTCTAGGAAAAATTGCTCTGGCAGCAGCAACGACCATGTTCTTGCAATTGTCTGTGCGCCATTGCGAGGTCGAAAGGGACTCATCGATAAAAATCCCTAAGCTGATGATTCTCTCGCTCCGATTGTCCAAGAGCCTGGAAATGTTAAAGTAACTTGCACTTAATGATAATATCGAAGCTCGCAATTGATTTCAGGTTAGAACAGTACACTTTCATGTTACAAATGCCAGAAGAGGGATGAGTGGTTCAATGAAATTGGTGTACACAAAATGAATTTTTTCTTAGTACGTATATGTGTGTCCGCAATTGCAGGCTCAATGTTCCAGATTCCCAGCAACACGGGTTCGGTCATAAGTATCACTTATCTCATTACAAGAAGTAGGAGCATCACTCACGGGCAGAAGTTAAATAAAGTTTGAGTTTAAACAGCAGTCGCAGGATCCGTTCGGCGTCTGCTTTTTGTTATACCGAAGTTGCGTTTAACGCGAAGTCGTGTAATTGAAGAAAGTTGGCTGTACCACTGGAGGATGCGCAGCCTCTGCTCCTTGCAATTTCTGGAGCTATCGACCGGTACGTCCAAAGTAGGAGAAAAAAAAAAATGATAATTGCTGGAAATGAAATTCAGGGTAGATAGGGTTTGAAAATACCTCGTTATCGCGATCGGATAAAGAGGGCGTCCTCGCCAAAAGAGTGGATAGACGTCACGGAGGATGGAGGGAGCAAGAATAATAAGAGCAAAGGGGCAGACCGACGCCGGGAAAAAGAGGTGGAGGGAGAGGAATGAAAACTTGGAGTTTGGCCTTATCCAAATCGCTATTCTCCACCTTTTCCCACTTCGAGCTCGAGTCTCAAAGCAGGACTGTTGGAGGTTATCTTATTTTAGCAAATATTGCTCCGCCCAGCCTCTCTTCCCCCCGTCGGCTTATTCAGTCGTTATCTCTCTTCCTTCCATCTTCCCTTCCGTACTTCGTCGTTTCTCCATTCTCTATCTCATCCGTCCTTTCCTCGGCTCGAGCTTCCCGGTCTTCGTTGGCGTATGCCATGCCGATTGCGCTGCAATATACCACCTTGATGCATTCCAACTTTTGCCGGGCACATTCGCGGAAAAAGGATGCCAACTTCTACGTCAACGATGATGCGAGAAGGGAGGAGAACTTTCGCACATCTTGGAAATCACTGGAAACGGCAAAGGGCATGCGACAGTTTGCCCCCGTTCAAATATAAAAGTTCAACCCATCTCAGGCATTTCATTGTCATCAGATTCTTCATTCCTGCTGCGTATGTAAATTAGTTGTTTACTTAAATTTTAGGTAGGCCATTTGATCCATTCTACGTATGAAATAAGTAGTCCTATTTGCTGGACTCGATGCACTTTGGCTCCGACTTGAATTCAAGAAAAAGGGAAACAAACTGTGTCAATGACTAAGAGAGGCGAGAATGGAAGGTTCGCTTTTAAAAAATGTCCCGAAGAGCTCGGCTGCTCGACAATTGTCGATTAAAACACTGGGAAATACAGAAACGCAGATTTCCTCCATTTTCCCGGATTTTTCTCACTCTGCTCCTTTCCTTCGGTGTCGTTTTCTTTCGGTGCTTTCAGCTCGCGAGGTTCTTCAAGGGTCGACGCAAGCTCGGCAGCTCGTTTTGCTCCTGGGCATGGGAATAATTACACGTGCGTATGACTGCGGGGGTATTGAGGGAAAGCCGGGGCGAGGGGATGGACGGATCTTGAAAGATCTCGACAAAGGTACTCTCGGAGAAAGAAGCCGAGAACGACCTAAATCTCGAGAGGCAGTAAAAAGATCCTATGATTTCCATTTTCCGAAGGATGAATCCTTAAATTGTACAGGACTCAGTGGGACTGTTCTTCGCTGATAATCAACGAAATGTTCGGATAAAATGTTAAGTTCAGAGATATTATAAAGTGCTTAAAGCTCGTCCTGAAAGTTTCCAGTGAGACCCGAGATTGCATCTCATCCTGCTACAAGAAGCATTGTAGAGGAATTATGAAATAGCAATTGAAAGTCGTAGCCATTTGTAAAATATCCTCCCCATTTGAAAACGAGGGTAAATTAAAATTTCATCGGTATCTAAAGTCTTATCACGTATGCCTCCATTTATTTAAATCCATCGATTATCTTGCGAGCCTAGAAACAGACATTAATTACAGATTCCAAGGCTTGGTTATATTATTGTTTATTAAAGCACTAAAAGCTCCTTGAAATACAGAGGTCCTCCTTCCGCTATTTCTCGACTCGAATCTTCTCGTAATTACGACTCAAGGGCGGCTAGGTAGATATCGGAATATCTTGAAATCCTAATTACCGCTTTTAGCTGCATTTCCACGCTGTATTTCTATCCGTAATAGTAAACATTTTCAACATAATTATAATTAAACTTTGAGAGCTTGTTAAAATATTACCTTACGTCAAGCGCTTTCGTTAAAATTAGTTTCTCTGAACGGAGCGCTAATCTGAATATCATGGTTAATTGGGTATCTTAGAATGATGAATTTCATATCGAAATTAACTATCGACGTTCCGTTTCTATTTACTTCGCTCGATGTTTTTTATGGACACGTCATTGTGCGGCAAGGGAATTGGATTTGACTGGATCTCGTAAAGTGTACCAAATTGCAGCTCTGCTGAGTTCAATGCAGGTCTTCGAATGGTAACCTCGTTGCAAAATGGAACTTTCCATCAGCGCTTTTAGTCGCTTGATGAACTTCTTCACGCCGGTAATTGGACTGGGGGAAGTCCGTCGAAATTTTCAAAATATCTGTCACTTCTTTCTATTGCCGACGGCATTTTTGCGTCCTCGGTTTCACTTCGTCGATTCCTCTATTATTGAATCGCCCGATGAGCCCGATGAGATGTTCCTAGATGTTCTTTTTTTTTTACAGTCAAACACCAACGTACAAAGTAAAAAAGTACCACTCATTTGAGTTTGCCAACGAAACCAAAGTGTTCATTCATTCTTCATTACTTATTTATTGTATTTCAAGAGTTCTATTACGAGATAATAATTTCTTTTCTTCCTATGCGTACATCACACTTCTCCGTAATACTCTGGAATTAAATTTCTGTACAAAAAGTAACTATAGATTTCTTATTTCTATCATTAGAAATTTGTTGCCTTCTTCCTTATGAGAACTTTTATAATTTATAAAAGTTTCACGTATGGGTGTTTTCGAAGCGACTGTAAAAATGATTAACGTAGTTGAATAAAATATCGTTTTAAAAGTTGAAGGAGAGTTACGTAGGAACATAACAATATCCATGTCGAATAGTTCTTTACAAAGAGACCCGTCAGTAGTTCTAACGTTAAAACAATTTACCTTGAGATTTGAATCTGGGATTTACGTTACCCCGTTGCTATGCAGATTTATCGCACACTTCCAATATGCATATTTTATGCGGGAAAACATCCTTCAAGTACATTCTATCCGCTAACCGGATAACCCATTCCACAGTAGTCTATTTCCTCCTACTATCGACATTTTCTGCCGATAATTTAAGCCGAGCCAAGCCTTTCGTCGGTGGTTTCACTCGAAAGTCACGAGAGCCTGTCGGAGATGCTAAACTTCCCGAAATATCGCAGTTCCAATCCAGGTTAAATACCGATTACCACTCCCAGAAAAAAAAAAAGTTGACAGATTCGATACCTAAAGGTAAATAATCTAGTGGGGAAAAACCCAGGACTCCTAAAAGTATCCACATCAACACTTTAAATCCCCCATTTAATTCCACAGGGATGAAACGCAAGCTTCCAATTCAGCGAAAATCTTGACAAAGGCCCGGGAAATGACTATCTTGTATTTGGGAAGATCGACGATGCGTCAATTAAAAACGAGCAGGATGACTATCAATTCATGCCATGGACTGAAATTCCCTTTTCAGGAAAGTAAACTCGAGCCGTCTTCTGGGAACATTTTCAGGAATTTGGAAGAGTGCTTCTTGCGCGGCTTTGAGAGCGTCCTTTTGATATGGCACGGCATCGAAAGGCAGCGAAACTTTCCGGTGTACCGTCATCCCTCTTCGGAATGCCGGCAACAAGCCCAACTCGAACTCGAGGCCGAATTCAAACTCGAATCGGTGAGTAGCGGTGATCGATAACGCGTTATCGCGGTACATCGAACGGCTTGGCTCTCCCATTACCTCGCGACGCGCGTCGATGTTCGTCAGGTATGAATAATGCAGGCCAACGCTCGGATTGCTTTGATCTTTTGTACTCGTCGAATTTACCCCGCCAAGTTAGGGCAAGCCCGCCGCGCGCACAAAGGTTCAAAGACTCCTTATTTTGCACCGCTTTTGCGAAAACTCAATTTAACTTTTAGAGGTCCGCGACTGCGACGTGCTTACCGGCCTCCTCGAGGTTTCCTCCTCGCGTTTTGCCCCAATACGATCATCCCTCTTACCTTGCCCCTCGGCACTCACCTGTGCGACGAATGCCCTGGCCATACAACGTTTAATAGGGATCCTCAATGCGAGGAAAAATCCTCCTCGGGGACTCGAATCGGCAAAGCGACGCGCCGATTCGATCGCGTTTGCGGCTCGCCTGAATAACCTCGGGTTTCGTCTTTCCTCGGCACTCTTATGCCAACCTTTGCCACCCATCCTTTCAGGGTTTTGGATTTTTCTACGTGGATCCGCAAACTCGATATCAGGGTTATCGACATAAACTCGGCTTATGTAAAAAATAGTTTTAAGGTGAAGTGAAACCCGGATCGAGATCGTAATTGAAACCTCCGACAGGTGAGGTGGTCCATGTCGAGAAACGACATCATAAATCGATGTTTGCGCGAAGCCGAGAACGATCGAACTACGACGCGACTGGGGAAACAATCTCCCGCGAACAAGTCGTTCGTCGTCTCTCCGCTCCTTAAATCCTTTCACGAGGTCCCTGCGATTACGTCCTTTTTGAGCTCGCTCGTGCCTATATTCCCATCTTCCATGCCTCCCGCCAATAACTCAGTCCCGAATACCTAGATAGGAATTCAATGCTGGGAGAAGAAGGTCCATAAAGGAACGACGCGTCGAAACCATTGTTCGATCGCTGCGGAGAGTCGGATAAGAACTAGGCAAAGGATGACACGTCCTGATGCAGTTATTAGAAAGCGGGACTGTCTTCGATGAACGGATATATAATTTGTACATGTCACAAGATGGTGGTAGGTATTACTATTAATTATTCTTCGATCATCCCCTATGGCGTATCACGGGGGGAATTGAATGCTGGGAGAAGAAGGTCCATAAAGGAACGACGCGTCGAAACCATTGTTCGATCGCTGCGGAGAGTCGGATAAGAACTAGGCAAATGATGACAACGTCCTGATGCAGTTATTAGAAAGCGGGATTGTCTTCGATGAACGGATATCTAATTTGTACATGTCACAAGATGGTGGTAGGTATTACTATTAATTTTTCTTCGATCATCCCCTATGGCGTATCACGATAGTCGGATTTGTTCATCTCGGGAACTCGGGTTCTACGTAATAATCCGGCGTCTCGTGGCCGAGCGATATCGACAGGGAGCCTTTAGGTTATTCATGCGACATCCTGCGGATGTCTGACGACAACTTGGGCAATATGGAGCACTGCGGTTAAAGTTGGTCCCGCTTCTCGTCTCGGGATCGTATATCTATTCATATCGCTGCATAGTCGCGTCTCCTGGAAGCCGTGCGTCGCGCATTCTGTTCGGTGCGGAACCGCCACTTCCGCGGTGCCTCGATCGACATTCCGGTGGCTTTGGTCGAGTCTTCCTCGAGGCTTCGATCGCCCGTGGAAACGTATGTCCTCGGAATACCGTCCCGAATACGGCAAACCGAGGAGCATTCCGTGCACGCAGTGCACCTCCGTCTCAACCTTTGCCAGGAGACGCGAGCGACCCGTCGAAGAGATTCACCGCTCCTTCGCCCCCGTGAAATGGCACCCTTCCATCTCACCACATCCCGGGACCACCTCGTGATTGATATTTTCACCGAAAGCAGGGAATACCGCGTTTGCTTCGACGCTTGTCCCTCTCCTCGCAAATTAACCCCTTAACGCATAGATTTTTTGAAAAAAACCGGCGCAAAAAAATCAACTTTTTTATGTAAAAAACACTAGAGCATTGTCTTGGCAAAAATATGAAATTCTCGATTATATTCGAGGGTGAAAAATTATAGTAGCATAAAATACAACGCCGCTCGAATTATATCGAGTGTGCACAGTTTGTCCTGTTTAGCACGCTCAAATTTAGGTCCACTTTGGACCTCCGTTACGTAACAATAGGTTAAATCTCTTCCGATCTTACATTTGATCTTGTACATCCTACCGAATACGAATTAAGCCCTTCTTTACCCCTCATCGCTCCAAGAATATTAGAAGAGTGTAAGAAGATAAGGAGTGATAAGGATGAAAATGAAAAATTCTGCCTTTTAATGACTTTACCCCCGATCGAGGGATAAATAGTACGTATTAGCCGAGGACAGGTTGAATTTTTACCTCGGAGAGGAATTTTCATTCTATAAACACGTCCCGGCGGGACGTCGCGTAAACTCGCGTGGATCGGCGCGTTTTATCGGCGCGCGAGGCAACGTTATATCGGAGTCGAGGATTCGCACGGTCCGGAACGAGCGAGCCGCGGTGACGGAGGGCCGTCCACCCTCGAAAATGCAAATGCCGGTTATTCTCGCGATAAATCGCAAACCCATGCACTCTCGGTCCCGGGAGCCTCCGGGAAATGGGGGTGTAGCGAAACTTAGTGGTCGGCCGGCGCGTCAGCTGGCCCTCGGATAGCGATAGCTATTCCGTAGACATCCCTATAATGGAATGCGTCAGGTTGCCGTAATGTCTCCTCTCACCCTGCAGACCCTCCTGAAAACCCCGATGTCCTCGTCCATCCCCGGTCCGGCATTGCTATCGACGTCGCGTCGCGACGCCTCCGTCGATATCGATGCTCCCGAACTTGGATGGTGGACATGGACCGATTTTCATAGGTGCGTATAGCTTGCACCCCCACCTTTACAAAATTCAAACTTCTATACCTTAACATTTTATTTTAATTTATGTGTGATTTTCGGAGAGCACATAATTTGCTGATAAGTTTTCACCTTTTTTTGATTATTTAAACACATTATTTAATGGTGGGGGTGCTAGCTTTATTAGTACCCAGCACCCCCACAGAAAAATTGAATTTTTTTCCAAAAACCGAGCTGGCACAAAATTTGCGAATGTAGCACATAATTAGCACATAAAGAGCACAAAATTTTAAGAGTCTTTTACTTCTTAAGCTCGAGAATTTGCGGGAATAAAAAAGATACGGGTCTCTTAGTTTTTGATGTATTACAATATATGGAAGGACCAAGAAAATCGGTAAATGATAATACTCATTAAAAAGGCCTACGCAATAAAATATTCTAATAAAAAATAAGATAAAAATTTCCACTTTATAATATTTTGTGAGAATTTTTCCTAGATAATTATGACGCGTTTTTAGGGACCATATAGATTGCAAATGCTAGTCGCAACTTTTGATGCGATGAAAGCCCATCAATGGCTCGGCCGATCGTAAACGCCGCAGCGGATAAAGAAGTCTCGCCGTATTCTGACGCCGACCGATGTAATCACGCTTTTTATGAGAAAAGTGATCGTAAAGTCTCACTTTTGCGAAGTTGCGGAGGACACGGTTTCCGGGTGAAAGAGCTTCGGGATAAGTCGTTTCCTCCGTGTAAAGGGGAAGTACGGGACGTGGTTGATGGATGATTATTCCATTCTTCACTCGCGTTGGTCCACGTGAAACCCTGACCTACTCTATGGCCTCTGAGGAAGCAACTCGGCGTACGGATGCGTTTTATGTGAATCGCGGATTTTTGGATCCCGCTCTTGCTAAAGGATGTCAAGAAGGAAAGCTTCTCGCAGGATTAGGTAACGCGATATAGAACATTTCAGCCCGAAGAGAAAGCCAGATCAGTCGAGGGATGTTAAACTTTTGATCTCTTGGTCGCACCTTGAGCTTTTAATCAAAAGTCTTTTAAAAGACTATGCACCACTCAGAGAAATTTTACGCCGGAGCTTCGATTTAATCTATTTTCTGTAATTATGAGATCGAGCCGGTCCGCAATCGGGGGGTTCAAGTTTATGACCGGAAGAGACGTTTCGATCGGACTCGGCCATTTTGGACTCCATGATTAACCCAGACCCGAAAGCTCCAATTGGATAGTTGGAGACCGTGCCGCCGATCTAAAAGCGATAACCACGATCCGATTTACACCCCGGAACCGGGCGAACTCCCTCCGGATCGGTCGCCATTGCTCCCGGATATGGAGAACGGAGGCATTAAACGCTTCTCCCAGAAATACGCATCCAATTCCTGTTTCGGGCCGAAGTAGTCCCACCACTATATGTTACCAATTGATCTACGATGATTTTGCCTATCCATGTTATAATAAAAAAGAGATCTCTAAATTTTATAACGCTTGAGACGGAATTTCCATCCTTCCCCAAAGTCCTGATATATTTGACGTCATCGGATAAGCGAGTGAAAATTATTTCATTTTCGAAAATCATGGCCGAGGGAAATCATGAAACTTCACGTCAGACACACCCTGGACCTCGCGAGACCGCAGTGCGGTGCATCACGTAACGCGAGAAATGCGCTTTCAGAACATTCGGAAGAGACGAAATTTCCATCCTTCTCCAAAATGTTGAAATATTTGACATCATCGGATAAGCGAGTGGGAATAATTTAATTTTCGAAAATCATGATACCCCACGTCAGATGCACCCTGGTCCTCGCGAGACTGCAGTGCGGTGCATCACATAACGCCAGAAATGCACTTTCAGAACATTCGGAAGAGACGAAATTTCCATCCTTCCCCAAAATTCTGAAATATTTGACATTATCGGATAAGCGAGTGGGAATTATTTAATTTTCGAAAATCATGATACCCCACGTCAGATGCACCCTGGTCCTCGCGAGACTGCAGTGCGGTGCACCACGTAACGCGACTGGCTGCAGAGAGGTCTTCCATTTTCTGGGGAGTTTGGGGCGACAGGTGTCCAGAGTTTCGGGGGACACCCTGCACTCTGACTCTTCGACATTTTGCCCCCGACCCTCGGACTTGCACTTGCACTTACACTTCCCCTTGCACCAGGCTTCGAGGGTTTATCAAATACGTGTTCGGCCCGCTGCACTTCTGAATCTCTGGATTTTCAACGTGTCCGGATATTACGGGGGAACGGGGTGAGACGAAGTCGCAAGTAAATGGGTATGCAAAAGTAATACGACGGAGGTCTCGTAACATCATGCATGAGATGGAGACACCGCCGTTGTTGAAATTGTTACCGTCGTATCCCAGTCGCGAAACTTTGAACTTTTCGGCAAATTTTGCGCACATGTTGGAGACTACAAAGGATTTGTAATCATTCACGGAGGGGATATCAGTTGAGTCGCTCGTGTCGTTAAATAGTTATAGTGTTTTCGGGTTAATTTTTCAGGACCAACGCGACCGACAAATTATCCTCCCAGAAATTCCGCGATGTGGCCCCCTTCAGCGGAAAGTCTGCGATAGGTCGACCTCGTGAATTGAAAGTGCAGAATCGAATTTCAACGAACGGGTGACGGGGATGTTCCCAGAGAGGTTGGGAAAAAAGATGGCAGCAAAAACACGAAATGGCAATAGCGAACAGGAGAAATATCCCAGACAAAGGATGAAAAATGCCTTTTAAAATGCCCGATATTTTTCCGCAGTAATTCTATTTTCAAATGCATGAGAATGTTTAAAGCGTAATTTGTTCGGGTCCCTAGTAATATCAAACCGATACCGGAATTTTCACAATTTTTATGACCACGGCGAGGGAGAAAATATTTCCAGTAAGTAAATTCCATGACGGTTCCCTTTAGTGGAAAATCCGCGATAGGACGGCCCCGTGGACTGAAATTGCAGAATCGAATTTCACCGAGTGACGAGAGGACATTTTCAGAGAGGTAAGGGGAGAGAGGCGAAGGCAAAAACACAGAGAGAGGACACGAAATAAGAGGAATGCGCTGGGTGCAAGAGGCAAAGGGTGGAATGCGATCTTGCAACTTTTATTGCGTTTTTCTTTAAAATCGTGTCAACGAGCTTGCCATTCGATATTGGGGGTATCTCGGCTGAGTAATTCTAGCTTTCGGGAACATAAATGTTATTTCAAATATCTTTCATTATTCATTATACATCAGAAAACATTCGGGAAGGCCGACATCAGTATAATCAACTTGCTGGTAAAATTCAAAATTAAAAGATTATTGATCGGTGATAAATATATTTTTAATGATTAATGTGATGCTTCCCATTGGGGGTGGGAGGAATCGTTGTTTGTCGATTGACGAGGACGACGGGCGATTTCTGAACGAAAGAAGGCGAAACCGAAGAAAAAATGGGACTAATGGGGATGCACTGGATGCAAGAGGCGAAGAGCAACTGCAATTTCCACGTTGCATCCTAGGGGAGGTTTCGATTAAGGGGTGACTCGATCGACGAGAGTCAACCCTCGTTACGACTTTTCGCCCGGAACATCCTGTTTTGCCGGAAGGTCCTTAACGACCCCGACAGGATGTGGATTTTTTCCCCAAGAAACGTGAAACACGCGATTCGGAACTATTGTAAATGAAGTTCGCTCTCTTATTCGATTCTAAACCACCTCATAACAAAATTCCGGAAAACAGAACAGTTTGACAAATTCTATTACATCAATTGGTAATTCTAAGTAAGATTTTTCGAGACAACTGTTACTTATGTGTATTCCTAATAAAACCACCACTGGGGTTTAATTATAGGTACGTAAAGCTGGCACCCCCACCTTTACAAAATTCAAATTTCTTTGTCTTAACATTTTGTGCTCTTTATGTGCTAATTATGTGCTACATTCGCAAATTTTGTGCCAGCTCGGTTTTTGGAAAAAAAAATTCAATTTTTCTGTGGGGGTGCTGGGTACTAATAAAGCTAGCACCCCCAGCATTAAAAAATGTGTTTCAATAATCAAAAATAGGCGAAAACTTATCAGAAAATTATGTGCTCTCCGAAAATAATATTCATAAATTTAAAATTAGCACATAAAGATCACAAAATGTTAAGACAAAGAAATTTGAATTTTGTAAAGGTGGGGGTGCCAGCTTTACGCACCTTCTAATTATAGCAATGGTCTTACGTGTAAGTTTTATATTAATTATTTCTCTGGTTAATTTTGTTTGCTTATTTTACGTATTTTTTATTAACGACCCCTTATCTCGAAATCCAGTGATAATTTTTGGGGATTTTCCCCGGATGGCGACATTTCTCGGTGAACGGCCAAGAACTCGGGCCCTGGTCGCGAAGTCGCGGTGAGTCGGGCTCGCGGAATCTCCAGAATGCGGACAAATTGAATTTCGTCCAATTTTCCACGGTCTAGAGTGAAGGATTCACGCAGCCACCGGCGAGGACTGATTACCGCCATCGCTTCTGAGCAACCCCCCTCGTTTCTCGCTTCCTCGTTAGGTCTCAATTAGGTTTTCCTTCGATCCGGTCTTTAACCGTTCGCTTCTTTTTACCGGGTCTGGAAGACTCTTTCGATTCTCTCATTTTCTTCCCTAGGCGGCTCTAAGAGGCTCCCATAACGAGTGATTAGCAGGTACACCTATAACGCCAGTATAAAAAGTTACTCCAGGAAGCCTCCGCAATCTCATACAAGATCTGGTTTCGTTTCTGAAATTCTATTTTATTCCGCGACTTTTATTTCCCTCCACCAGTTGAGGAAATTTCCCGTCGGTGGAAGATTTTCCGATATTTAAACCTCCTTACCCTCCGTAATTCGGTTCAGAGAGTAAGATGGATGAAATACCTTTTCCACTAATGAAGAAATTACTCCTTAAGAAATAAAGTGAGAATGAATTAAAATACATTAATATATTTATCTCTACGTTATGAACCGTTTGCGAAATGAGAATATGTTCTTCTTTTGACACGCTGTTGGACTAACTTCGCGCCAAATGCTAATACAAATATACATACACACGTATCTGCGTGTGATTAGGATTATGGCATATGTTCTAAATCATATGAATAAAACTGCCAAAAAATGTTATCAAATTAAAATATTCTTTTCAAAGAATTAACCTAATGAGGTATTCTCTATTTTTGTTCTTCCATCTAAGGATGCTGGATGTAACAAATAAGTAGCTTTTGAATCGGGGATTTTTCCTTCCACCAGGACGAATCAGCGATTCCTTTCACCGAGCGATTAATAGGCACGCGTCTCTCTAACAATGGCAGAAAGGAACCCTCCAAGTAGAAGTTAACGAGCGCAGAATCAACAGACGAGAAAAAGATTTGCCGTATTGACGCGAGCTCACGCGCACAACCTTCTTACTCGGAAATACGTAAGTGGGTCCTTAATAAGCTGTCGGTTCCATGAGCAGGTGGATACGCGCGTTTGCACGGCAACCCCGAGAAGTGCGCTGACACAATTAGGGCTCAGAGGGGTGCATTACCCCACGGGGGAAAGCAAACGCAAAATAAGAGCGCACTCTCCTCTCCGAAATATTCCAAAAACGCGCCGGCGAGATTAGCGCATTCGACGAGGATAAATTGCCCGCCACTCCACGAGGTGCCGTCGGGGTCTGAAAGAGGCAATTAACGCTTTCGCGCAGAAAGTACAATTTGACGACAGACCGTCAACATGACGCACGGCATTGTCAACGTTTACGAGTGATCTACTTAGACGTCGACGGAAAATCGCATTTCAAAATGCTGCAGACGCGAAACAAGCGCAGACGTTTGGCTGAAAATCATTTTCCGAGTAGGAGAACTCATTTCTAATATAATCAGGTTGATAGGAAAATCAATAAAATTCCAGAAAATTAAAATAAAGGAAATTGTTTCAATATTGCTACCCGAGAAGATGATTATACATGATAAGTAATACCGGGATATAAAAAGTTTCACTTCAAAGAGTTGGAAAAAGAAATCCTCCCGGGTGTAAAATGTAATTTGGGATGCCTGTATTGTATCTATCACGTGTTCAGGGAGACATTTGTTTTTGACACAAGTTATGAATGTAGTTAAGGCGGCATTAGCCGTGGAGTAAAGAGGAAAAAAGTCAGCAGACTTGAAGTCACCAAAAACATTGCGGCGAGACTGGCGTACTTGTACATTTACAGGGCCGAGTTGCATGCCACCCCGGAGGGTGGGAGGGTGCAATTAAGGCTTCCATTGCACTAAACACGGTCGTCGTTTGACGATGAAACGTCAAGATTAAACTCAACGTTAACGCGTCGCCACCGGGAGGGGCTCGCGGCTGGAAAATCCGAAGTCAAGATCCAGAAGAGGGGTGAAACGAGAGGGAAGTTTTTCCAACCCCTTGTTTCACCCACGACTTTACGTAACTTCCGGCGGGGGACGCAAAGTTAATTAAGACTCGGTATTTCCGCGAGTTGCGAATTTTACCCCCTCATTGGTCAGCTCTGCTGGGATCGACCAATTAAACTCCAGTTTAACTAAGCAACCCCCGTAATCCCCGGCTGCGAGGACATTTTTTTTTTATTTCTCCCCCCGACAAAGCGACTTTCCGGCTTTAAGGAACTTGCCTGTAATCACTTTTATTTCGCTTCGGAAATAGTTGGCGAAAAGTGCTGAGGGGAGGAGCGCGACCCGGGATATAACTTCCTTGAGGATCGCGAGGTCTTTGCCCGAAGGAACTACCCCTCTACCTAGATATTCCCTTTGCTACGATTCTCGGATTGGTTCGAGGACGTTTAAGATTTTTCATTTAAGGACGTTTGCAATTTATCCTGCTGGACGATTAAAATTGAAATACGAGCCGAGCGATTATACTTCCAGCATCTTAACCACCCAGACCTAGCCATCACCCATAAATACGAAGTAATGGAATACACGTTTAAAAGTAATATAAATCGTCATCGTTAATCGTATACAGTGGACTGCAACAAAAACGTCCGTGTATCTGTTTTATCTAGGCCTTCCCTGATAGGACCAGACTAGGACCTACCTGGGATTTAATTGTGCATCCAACATAATTACGTTCAAACCTTCCCTGTTAAAGCCAGGCTAGGCCCTAGATAGGACAAGGCCAAGCATCCAAGATAGCTTTTCTTGGATAACGCCAAGCTAGGACCTAGTCAGGATTTAAGATCACATCCAAAACAATTTTATTTAGGCTCTCTGTAAATGCCGAATATTTCCACCGCGTTTACGCGTATAAAACGTGCAGCAGCATTATTTTTGGTTCATTGGACAATGACCACTGCCGATGAGCAGCCATTTAAATTAATGAAAAAAAAGAGATAGAATGACAGATTGATTCAATTTTTTCGTTTCTTCGGGAAACCCATTTTTCCACAGCTGTTCGTAGAATGCGAGCCCATCGACGAAACGATAGTCGTCTATCACGGCAGATGGGACATAGATAGCACCGTTCTCCATTTTTGAGCCTTCGGAGCGCCTCTTCACTGAACAATCCCCAGCACGGAAGTCGTTCTTGTTTGCGTTGCGAGTGATAGATGCCTCGCGTTAAGCCATTGGGGTTTGTCTACGAGCCGGTAGCAGCGGTTACACGAACCGGAGCCGGTTCTATCTTTATTAGAAGCTTTACGAGAAAGAGTGCAGCTGACGAGTGCACCGCCCTGGTAGGCCCGAGGCGAGACTGCGGATGCCCTCGTTGGACTCGCGGTACATATCCTGGTGCGTGTTTAGCGGTCGCTTCCGAGGCTGACCAGCCATTCTTTTTCATTTGTGGATTATCGGGCCTCCATAAATCCGATTTATGGATAAGTGCTCGCCCGCTACGAGACTAATGAGACTGTAAATCCAGTACTTGCCGCGAATCGAACGAAATTCCCACCTGCTGCGACTCCACTGACGGCTTTGCAAAAGAACCCAACGCAATCCATTTCCCTACGCGAAATTGATTTCCCGGATTCCGCGGTAATCCTTCACTATTTTCGGGAATTAACCCGGATTTCAAGTGCTGGTTATTCATTTCGCTGATAATTCCAGCCCGAATCGAAATTCGGGCATTACTTTGAATCCGCCTAATCTAAGTAAGACCTTTTTTGATTTCATTTCGCTCTTTTTGTCCTGCTGTTGATCTAGTGCGTATTACTTAGCAGGAATTAGACCCTTCTTCACCTCTCAATGGTTTTTACTTAATTTTTTTTTATTCATATAAATACAAATCGACGCACAGAGGCCAGGGCTTAGGGAGCCAAACGAGATCCTTACAAGGTTCTACTGTAGGTCTGAAATCAGGAAAAAGTATGGAAGTAAGACCCCATTAAATTCTCTTAAAACCCATTTAAGGCCCGCAATTATTAGCTTGGCACCTAAATGATCGGATTTTGTCAACAGATGGTATTAAAAAATCCGCAATCACTTAGTTGCCAACCCAATAGAACCAAAAATTCGACTTGGACGTTTTCCCGAACCCGTGGAAAAGGAAACAGACGCGATGGACGTCGCCGAGCCTTCCCATTCCTCTCTGCCGTTCTTTCCGAAACTTTCGTTATAATCCATTAACGAGAGAAGATCCTTGGATTCCGAGGAAAAAAAAGGAAGTCCGTCGCGCAGGGCTCTCAGAGAGCGAAAAGAGTTGCGGAGATTCCAGCGCGACATCAATCAATTCTCCGTCTCCCGCGGGAGACTTCTCCTCCCTAGGGAAGAGGGAGACCAGGTCGGGGTCGTGGGGTCCTAGGCTGGAAATGGTGCGAACCACGACGAGGCGCTAAAAGCTCGAAGCGAAGTTGTCAACTTTTTCCATCGTATCCCTCGCCGTGTCCCCAGCGATGGCAAACCGCGAGTAGCCGAGGAATCGACGAGTCTGCGACAGCATCTTCGCTGATGTGTTTTGAAAGGAGACGAGAAGCGAGGAGAAGGAGCCAGGAAGAACCGCTTTTAAAGTGTCTCGAGGACGTCGTTAGCGCAGCTCCTGGTCCCGATAGCCAAGAATAACGATAGCGTGCGATAGTCCGCCTTGAGGAACCAGAGGACCGGGAGAAACGGAGATGACCACTTCAACATTCCTGGGACGACGGAATTGTGCTGTGTCTGATTCAGCACTTGGAGTCAGGTGCGGGTGCTCGACGTCTGATACTAGGGACCAGGAAGAATGGAATTGTCACGGAAACGTGGGCTGGGATATTGCTCCGTGATGGGGATGAATCTCTTGGTAAGAGAAGTCGGTATTGATTATCTATATATATGAATATATAAAAGATGTCCTGACAGACTGGTCTTCAACACCCATAGGCTTGCTATGATTTCCTAGATTATATATCATGAATCATCTCAAGTGATAATTTAAAATGAAAAATTCTGAGAGGTCCGAATTAAGAGCATCGGTGCTTTTGGGATGCCGCTCTTACCGCTCGTTATAAGCATGGTATAAATTCAGAGGAACGTATTTATGAGTGGAAAAATTATGAAGAGTACGGGTGTTAAAATGTGCAGTCAGGTACAGGAGGGTACTTCCGCAACATCCCGTTGCGAGTGCGGAGAGTATCCACCACCGGACGAGAGAAACGAGAAGCCAGACGCGCGTAACAGGTGAGAAGAGATGATGCACGTCTGACAAACGGTCGAGATGAATCTTGCACCCGGGAGGTCAAAGCACATCGGTTCGGATAGGGAGCGTGCTCGTTCCTTCAAACCTCTCGAGGAGCGTTCCCCGTGTAGCGTCGGACTCGGGAATAATTTTTCCGAGGTGAGAACGTCATGCCGTCACGACTATCTGCGATCTTCTCCGCGGAGGAAGAGAGGAGAAACGGGAACGTAGCAGGTGAGAAGCGATGGATCGTGCCCGTGGTGGCCAGGCAAAATGAATTCTAGAGAAGCAAGGCCACAACTTATCCACCTCGAAAGAGAATATACCTCATCCCCGAGGCATCCCGAGAGATGCGCCTTGCGCACAGCTAAAAACACCCCATTCCTGGTCTATGAATGCCACTAAAATTTACAGGCACCTGTGACCTGCCTCGATAAAAAATACGGAAAAGATGTGAAGAACGTTTAAAAATGAAAAGCACGCGGAAAGCTTCTCTACAAAAGTAAAACTTCTCTTGCGATCAATGCTTCCTCGATAACTGGTAATTGTAATTGAGCAGATAAAAACACCCTATTCCTGGTCTATGAACGCCACTAAAATTTACAGGCATCTGTGACCTCCACTGATAAAAAATATGGAAAAGATGTGAAGAACGTTAAAAAATGAAAAGGACGCGGAAAGCTGTGCTACAAAAGTAAAACTTCTCTTGCGATCAATGCTTCCTCGATAACTGGTAATTGTAATTGAGCAGATAAAAACACCCTATTCGTGGCTTATACATGTCTCTGAAATTTACAGGCATCTGTGACCTCCCCTGATAAAAAATATGAGAAAGATGTGAAGAACGTTTAAAAATGAAAAGGACGCAGAACGCTGCACTACAGAAGTTAAACTTTTCATATTTTAACACGTAATTGTCAACATACCCTTGACATGAAATTATCATTTTCTTTTGCAGAACATTAATCCGCACAAGTCTTTACTTGTGCACTTAAATTTTTTTTTATAAAAAAGCGGAAGTAGAATCTTTGAGAACTTGGCACGCTAATAACGTGTGGAGAATGGATAGAACGCACGTTCTATTATCCCTGTCCCTGAGTTATAGATTAATATAAATATTCCTTAACAATGGGATGATAACGCATCGTAACTCCTTTTTATCGAGCCGCGATCTTCGCGAGGAATTTAAGGCACGGCATGATCGGTGCAGTGAAGAAACAACTGGTTCGTGACGAGTCAGCACTAAAAGTAAATCGGGATAACGCGAGGCCAAAGTGCATGTAAATTAAGGGAGCATGTTCGATCCCTGGTGTCCCTGGTGCACAGACGAAAACTCGTTTTTTCTGGCACGAGGATGTCTCGTCCGTACCGATCTTTTCGTAATCCTTTTGCATTCTCTCGTGAGTCAGATCGCGATGAAACGTACGCTAAGTACGTAACCGCTAAGAACAACTACAACGTGTTTGTGACCGAAGTCCTGCCCATGTTCGATGATTTTTAATTTTTATTTATTCTTCATTGAAAGAAATATCATAATCAATAATATATTCACCATCATTATCAATGGCATTAAGTCATTTGCTTGACAATGAGCGTACGCGTTTCTTTCAAAAAGCTGGCGATCGAAGAAGTCGGCGAGAACGAAAACTGGGAAAGACTTGTCATCCACCCCATTAGTTACAATAAATGATAACAAAATGAGGTTTAAAAAGTATATGCGAAATGGGAATATTTTCATTGTCGGAATGTAAAGGGATTTAGGGGGCTTCAAAGTGGAGGTTGGCTTTGCCACGGGGGTGTCGTCTCATGGTCTCTTCTCGAGTATTCGCGATCTTCCGCGAGGAATGATATGCGAGGAAGGTTACAGGTGAAAAGACGTGCTTCGGGACTTAGGGTCACTTCGTGACTCGCCTCCGGAGAGGATTTCATACGACGAGGAAGAGCCACGCGTTCTTATTGGAATGCAGTCTCTTCCGTGATGGGTTTCGATGGTCAGAGGTCGAAGGCTCTGGGTACATGACGTGCCCCTCTTCGAGATGAGATCTCTCATGGCACCCTGGTTACCCAATGAGTCGATCCGATTTTAGAGGTGCTCCGGGTTACCGGAGTTCGGAACTCCATCTTTCGCAGAACCTGACTCTTTAAACGAGGTTGAACTTGAATTGGGGTCCAGGGAGCCAATCGCGATCTGCTCAGCAGTCCTTAGTGAGCTAGATCGATGCAAATCAGCTGTTAGCGATACTTTATAAAATGAAAAATAATTTGGAATTTTCACGAGACACATATTATGTACATTTTCCAGCAGGGTTTAAAATCTCAGGAAACGTTCTACCGCAAAAAGAAGATAGCGAGCGAGATCGATGCAAATCAGCTGTCGGCGATACTTTATAGAATGAAAAATAATTTGGAATTTTTACGAGACACGTATTATGTACATTTTCCAGCAGGGTTTAAAATCTCAGGAAACGTTCTACCGCAAAAAGAAGATAGCGAGCGAGATCGATGCAAATCAGCTGTCGGCGATACTTTATAAAATGAAAAATAATTTGGAATTTTCACGAGACACGTATTATGTACATTTTCCAGCAGGGTTTAAAATCTCAAGAAACGTTCTACCGCAAAAAGAAGATAGCGAGCTAGATCGATGCAAATCAGCTGTCGGCGATACTTTATAAAATGAAAAATAATTTGGAATTTTCACGAGACACGTATTATGTACATTTTCCAGTAGGGTTTAAAATCTCAGGAAACGTTCTACCGCAAGAAGAACTTCTCGTAATTTGTAACGTTTAATCAGCTTGACACGAAATTGCCGCACTTTCTACCCGCTGATTGCAGCCCCAGAGATTTAATTCCGCTTCTCGAGTTATCCGCAACGTAGGTAATGTTGAATCGTTAACCTCTTATTAATCGACGTCGGTACTCGATTACAAATTATGGATTTCCCCGTTCCCCAGAATCTGAAATACCGGAAGGATATTAGTCTACGAATTAATTATCGACGAATCTGTAGGGGTTTCGATTCTGCGAAATAGATACTTCCTGGTCTACCAGATCCTCCAGATCGTATCCTTAAATTGTTTCAAGGAAAATTTCAACCTGGAAGAGAACCAGCAATTACACTACCTAAAGTCAGTTCAATTAATTATTAGCTGTATCAAGATTTTATGCAACGCGGCGATAAAACCACGTATCTTGATCTTCTCCCATATCTAGATCTTGTAAGTGCCTCAAAAATGATGCGCAAGTGATTGTAAAATCTATTATGACGATTTTGATAATTTCATTCGATTCACTTTTTAGGACCACTAGTTGGAGATCCAAACTCTTCTTTACCGACGTCGATCATGTTCCTCGACGTGTTTCACTCCACCTTAAGGTGATGTGAAAGTGTCATCGAAGAGGTTTTGTTTATAAAACATTTCTCCCAACTC